>NC_053022.1:133564519-133727635 GCF_003073215.2 Triticum urartu
CCAACGCCTCGCTCGGGTTCAGTTAGAGCCAACGCCTCGCACACACGCGCGCACGTGTATGAGAGAAACGCGCATCGCTCGGCCTCGACCTCCCACCGTAACCGGGAACTCCCCAAAAATTTCCTCCCCCTCGCTTCTACCACGGGTTTTCCGTCATGGACGGCCCAAAGAATGTCATGCAGCTGCGTCTCCGGCCCACCCAGGATGAAAAGCCCATTTTCTGTCATGATTTTTTGTCATAGAAGTAGGAGCCCACCACATCTATGATGATACCGGGTTTTTTTCACAATTATCGTCATAGAAGTGTCATATGTATGACAGAAAAAAATTTCGTTCGGCCCAAAATGTCACAGGTGTGTGTTTTTTTGTAGTGAACTAACAAGAGTCCCAAGGGAGTTTTGTTTGCAGTTATTTTGATTTGATTTGCATAAAGCATGGGACTGGGCATCATGGTGACCAACCATTTTCTCGTGAGTGAGGAGCGGAGTCCACTCCTCTTGAGAACAACCCGCCTAGCATGGAAGATATAGATAGCCCTAGTTGATACATGAGCTGTTCAAGCATACAAAACAAAATGTTTATTTGAAGGTTTAGAGTTTGGCACATATAAATTTACTTGGAACGGCAGGTAGATACCGTATATAGGTAGGTATGGTGGACTCATATGGGATAACTTTGGAGTTTATGGAATTGGATGCACAAGCAGTATTCCCGCTTAGTACAAGTGAAGGCTAGCAAAAGACTGGGAAGCGACCAGCTAGAGAGCGACAACAGTCATGAACATGCATTAAAATTAATCAACACCGAATGCAAGCATGAGTAGGATATAATGCACCATGAACATAAATATCGTAGATGCTATGTTGATTTTGTTTCAACTACATGCGTGAACATGTGCCAAGTCAAGCCACTCGAATCATTCAAAATAGGATACCACCCTACCATACCACATCACAACCATTTTAATAGCATGTTGGCACGCAACGTAAACCATTATATGCTCCTAGCTAATTGTCATTGCAAACATGTTTATTCATAATAGGCTGAATCATGACGATGAACTGATCATATTTACAAAAACAAGAGAGGTCGAGTTCATACCAGCTTTTCTCATCTCAATAAGTTCATCATATAATCATCATTATTTCCTTTCACTTGCACGGCCGAATAGTGTGGATAATAACGGCGAGCAGAGCGCGCGCAAGGATGCCACGGCGAGCAACCACGTGGTCAACCTTCTGGCACCCCAGGGGAGACGCGACGACGCATCCATAGGATACGATGGTGATATCATGACCATGTGGACAGACACGTACACGTACATCCGAGAACAAGGGCCCATGTTTCGGGCTTCCGATGTGTGCGTACGGTTGATCCAAAAGAACTGTTTGCGATGAGGTAGACCAACCGCAATGAGGCTTTGTAGGCCCAGAACCATCAATAAATTTTGACTTTGTTTCACGTCACATTGCAGATTACAACGAATAAGTAATTGCAAATCTGTTCACACAGATCAAACTAATATGTGTTCACACCGATCAAACTAATATGTGTTCACACTTAGCACCGGGCTATAAAACTACCCACTTGAAAATTACTTCACAGTTCCTCTCCTCATCACCCATGAAACTGGTCCTTCCTATCAAGGCGTTCTGCCATGACCGGTAGGAGGTATTTCGGGTGGACATATAACCAGGCAGCAAAGACCAAGGCCGCGGAAGCACTAGAGAGGTCCCGTCGCGAAGCGACAGCCGCGGCAGAGATGTCCCGGCGCGCCGCGGAGCCCTCGAACAAGCTCTCACGGGCACGCGACGACTCTCACAAGCGCACTCGTTGCGTCAGCGATCACGACGAGCTGGCGTTGCTGAAGTCCTTGGCCAGCGACGACGACATTCTCGCTGGCCTCATTAAGCTGCAGGAGCTGGTCGGCGGCTTGATGAAGCTACTCGAGATCAGCGATGCCTCGATTGACAAGGCGACCGGCCTCGTTGAGCAACTCATGGGTGACAATGCGAAGCTCCTCAAGGCGCTCGCCGAGAAGGAGGAGTAGGCCGCCGGCTGGAAGATGCTGCATGAGCAGAGCAGTGCCTCAGGGATGACACTAACATCAGTCGTCAAGGAACTGATGGGTGACTTGAGGAAGCTCTGGATCGAGCATGAGCAGGAGGTGGAGGAATCCGTGGCTGCTTTCAAGCAAAGTCGTGAGGAATTGAAGAAGGAGCTGGAGGATGTCATCGCCCGACGATCCATCGACGTATAGAGACAGTAGCGATCCAGATCGTTGTCTGTGACTTCCTTCTTCTTTTGCCCCCGTGTCTTCCGGGCTTTGCCACATGTGGCATTTTAAATTATACGAAATATGTAAGACAATTATTATCTGCACCATTGTAAATTTGTTGTATTATTCATTGCCATTTTATTTGTGGTCATATTATCCGTTGCCCTATGTGGCAATTTAAATTAGGCCGGAATTCGAGTTGGAAACACGAACAAAGCAAATGCTGCCATGGGATCACAAGCAAACACCCTCCGTCCAGGTGCTTTAACTAACCTATTAATGGAGAAGTTGTGAGCGAGGCGGGCGGCGGCTGGTGGATGGAGGTCAAAGAGCTCGCTTCCCGGTGAGCATGGGCGGCCTTGCTGCTCGCACGTGTCCCGTCGAGCCTGTGAGGTGGATAGGATGCAGGCGTCCCGTCGAGCCTGTGTGGCGGACTGCTCACACGCGTCCTGTCGAGCCTGCACGGCGGGCTTCTTGCGCTCATCCCGTCTAATCAAATAGCTGCACGCATGCCACCGAGTATGGTTAAATTTTGACATAGTTCATATAATACAACCGTTTGCGATATTAACGTGTCAGCTTTTTGTTTCAAAAAGGACTTCGTTGGCTACTAATGTGTGCGCCTCTTCTCAAACTGGACGATTTTTTTACCACGACATATATGTGCCATGTCATGAAACCATGCCAAGTTTCATGTTTTTTGGGTGAGTTTTTGAGTTACCAGGATTTAAAAACCGAGATTCTCAATGTTTCAGGACGACGCCAAGTTTGTAATTCATTCCCATTCCTTAAATGAGACTTAAACATGCACCCAATGACACATGTATGATTTCCCACCCATTTTGCTTCACTGGAGCATGTGCTTGTAGTTCAAATTTTAATTATGGACTACATTAAATGTGTAGAAAACTAAATTAGTAATATATACAATGGCCAAACGAAGCCTGAACAGTTTCAAATTTCAGCACAACACTCCTGTTATTCTATGTTTCCTGTAGAAAACAAAGTTCAAGGCGAGAAGAGGCAGCGATTATCGTTTCGCCCACCGAAACACGAGGGTTGCGAGAAGCTTCAGTTTATAAGAGGCTTGTCATATAGCTTCGCCCAAATTGGATAATTATATGTACCATGTAGTGACACCCTGCCAAGTTTCATTATTTCCTGGTGAGTTTTGGATTTACAGAGATTTAAAAACCGAGATTCGTAGTGTTTATGGCCAAGGCAGGACGGCGAGACGGTTGAATTCATTCCCATTCGTTCCATGGGACCTAAACCTGCACCCCAAGGACACATGTATGTTTTCTCTAGCCATTTTGGTGCACTGGAGCATGTATTTGTAGTTCGGATTTGAATTATGGACATTAAATGCCTAGAAAACTCAATTAATGAATAAAAAGCGTGAAACAAACCCTGAATAATTTCAAAGTTCAGTGCGAATCTCCCGTTGTTCCGTGTTGCATGTAGAAGAAAATACGAGGCTAGAAGAGGGAGCGATTATCGTTTGGCCCACAAGGGGACACGTTTCCCTATCGAAACAACGAGGGTTCTTGCGACAGGCTCTGGTTTGTAAGAGGTTTGTAATAAAGCTTGGCCCAAATTGGCAATGTTTTTGACCACAACATATATGTGCCATGACGTGACACCATGCCACCTTTGATGACTTTCTGGTGAGTTCTTGGTTTATGGGGATTTAAAAACCAAGATTCCAAATGTTTGAGGACGAGCCAAGACGCCGATACGATTGTAATTCGTTCCCATTCCTGGCATGGGACCTAAACATGCACCCCAGGACACATGTACAATTTTTCTATCCATTTTGGCGAACTTGAGCATGTATTTGTAGTTCAGATTTGAATTATGGACATTAAATGCCTAGGAAACTCAATTAGTGTATAAAAAGGCCAAACTAACCCTAAATAAGTTTAAATTTCAGCATGGATGTCGTTCGATGTTGCTCGTAGAAGAAAATACAAGGCGAAAAAAGGGAGCGATTACGTTTCGCCACAAGGGGAACATGTTTCCCTATCGGAACCACGATGCTTCTTTGAGAGAAGCTCCGGTTTGTAATAAAGCTTGGCCCAAATTGGCAATGTTTTTACCACGACATATATGTGCCATGACGTGACACCATGCCACTTTTGATGACTTTATGGTGAGTTTTGCATTTATGGGGATTTGAAAACCGAGATTCCAAATGTTTGACGACGAGCCAAGACGCTGGTACGGTTGTAATTCATTCCCATTCCCGACATGGGACCTAAACATGCACCCAAGAGCAGATGTACAATTTTCCTAGCCATTTTGGTGAACCAGAGCATGTATTTGTAGTTCAGATTTGAATTATGGACATTAAATGCCTAGGAAACTCAATTAGCGTATAAAAAGGCCAAATGAACCTTGAATAAGTTTAAATTTCATCATGGATATCCTGTCGTTCCATGTTTCCCGTAGAAGAAAATACAAGGCGAAAAGAGGCAGTGATTACGTTTCTCCACAAGGGGAACATGTTTCCCTATCGGAACCACGAGGCTTATTTGAGAGAAGCTCCGGTTTGTAAGAGGTTTTTAATAAATCTTGGTCCAAATAGGACAATGTTTTTACCACGACATATATAAGCCATGACGTGACACCATGCCAACTTTCATGACTTTCTGGTGAGTTTAGGATTTATGGGGATTTAAAAACCAAGATTCTAAATGTCTGAGGACGAGCCAGGACGCCGGTACGGTCGTACTTCGCTCCCATTCCTTAAATGAGACCTAAACATGCACCCAAGGAGACATGTATAATTTTTCTAGCCATTTTGGTGAACTGGAGCATGTATTTGAAGTTCAGATTTGAATTATGGACATTAAATATGCCCAGGAAACTCAATTAGTGTATAAAAAGGCCAAACGAGCCCTGAATAAGTTTAAATTTTAGCACGGATATCTTGTCGTTCCATGTTGCCGGTAGAAGAAAATACAAGGCGAAAAGAGGTAGTGATTATCGTTCCCCCGCAAGGGGGACACATTTCCCTATAGGAACCATGAGGCTTCTTTGAGACAAGCTCCAGTTTGTAAGAGGCTTGTAATAAAACTTGCGCCAAAATGGACGGAAAAATTCCTCGACATATATGTGCCATGTCGTGACACCATGCCAAGTTTCACGATTTTCGGGTGAGTTTTGGATTTACTGGGATTTAAAAACCGAGATTCTTCCCACAAAATGTTTTCAAATAGCACACGGTTCACGCACGAAAGCCATGTGCCTACTAAACCATGGCCGAGACACCCCCTTCCCCCTGCTGCGCGTGCGATATGAGTCGTGCGTTCTGATTGGCCAGAACCCAAACCCCACAGACCGTACGTCTGCACCATTGGATGCTCCCAGATCGAATGGCAACCCCTAGCCCTTTCGACAACACATGCAGTACATGGGTAAGCACTATGCGTATGCGTCATGCTAGCTCACGCTTCCTTCTCTACTACATTTTCTAAACAGGCTATCGTTTCTGGCTACTCCTCTCATCGGTTTCCAGCCTCTTTAGCGACGCCCGGATAATTAAGCTACTATAACCCTCTACTAATGATGCCATGTCACCGCTATCACTGTAGTTAATCTCGCGTTAGTTCGAAATCGATTCAAAATTCATATTTGAAATAAAGTCAAACAATAAAAGTTTTCAAATATTAAAACTAAAATGTTCTAGATGTGGCCAATAATCCATAATAATTATTAGTGAGTAAACCAAATTTTTATAAAGTAATTAAAGGCAATCAACTAACTACAAGAGCAGCAAAAACAAGTATTAAATGCGTTTTAGAAATAATAAAATATTAAACTATTTTATTTAGTTGCCCAAATCTAACGGGGCAGTAGCATACTTATTTATACTAAAATTCGGAACTAGTTTATTATTTCATAAAAACCTTAGTAGACAATAATAAAAAAAGAAACTAAAGCAAATGATAAAAAAACAAAACCAAACAAAATAAAAGGAGACCCCCCACTGGGCTTCGGCCCACCAGGCCGCCTTGCCGACCCAACCGGCCGCGCCCCCCACTCCCTTATCCTATCCCCACTCCCCCGAACCCTAACCACTCACCCCCACTCACTCCCACTCCTCCCCCCATGTTCCACTCCTCCAGATCGGGGGGCAGTGACCCCGTCGCCCTCGCGACCTAACGCCGCTGCCGCACATCGACTCGGTCCGGCTCCTCCCTCGCCGCTCGACGCCATCGCCGGAGCCACCCTGTCGGATCGCCACCTCGCCGTCCTCTTCGTCACCAACCTCCTCGCCGACCTCCTCCCCACGGGTCGCCCCCGTGCCCGCTGCCATGCCCCTCCCGCTCCCCTGTGAGCCGCCACCTCCCTCCTCCCTCCTCCATCCTCTCCTCCTCTGTGCACGTGCCCCGTCATCCGCCTGCGCACGTGTCGCTCTCGCTCGCCTGCCGTCACCCGCGCCCGTATCTGCCATGTCCACTCCGCCTGGCAGTGCTTGGCCTCGCCTCCTTGGCCGCGCCCCCGTGAGCGCTCGCGCCGCGCGCACCCCCCATTCCCCCGTACGCTCCACGCTCAAGCTCCGGACGGGCTCGCGTCCGTCGTGCCCGTCGTCGTGAGCCCCGCCTCGCCTGCTACATCCCTCCGCCGTAGCCTCCCTGCTCCCTTCTCCGTCGCCCGCATCTGCCGTGGCCTTGCCCCCACCCACGGCCTCTACTCCGGCGCTCGTTGCACGCCGTCCCGCATGGCTCGCTCGCCCCTGGCACCGCGCGCTTGCGCCTCCTGCTGCCTCTGGTGCCCCTGCCCGGCCTCACCCTACCCCACTCCGGCGCCGTGCAGCGCTCCTCCCGTCCCTCCCGCTCCGGCCACTGGCGGCAGGCGTCGCCGCGGCCCTCGCTGACCGCCGCCCGGGTCTACCCCGTCCAGCAGCGCCCAATAGGGCGCCCAAGCCCAGTGCACCACGCCCGTTACCCGTGCCCAAACCCGCTACGCCTCCCCTGGGCCACAGACAGTGGGGGCCCATGCCCAGAATGATTAAAAAATAATAAAAAAGATAAATAAATTAACTTAATTAATCATGTTTAATTAACCTAATTAGCTAATTAACATAATTAACTATCGTTGATTTACTAAACAGGCAATGACATGCGGGACCCACACGTCAGTTTGACTAAGTCAATGCCCTATTGACTGCTGACGTCATGATGACGTCAGCAAACACTATTCTGGATAATGTTGATTTAAAATAATTAAATAAAACCTAAAATGATTTAAATCTTTTAAAATTAATGTAAAATAAACTGTAGCTCAGATGGGAAAACTTTGTACATGAAAGTTGCTCAAAACGACGAGAGGAATCCGAATACGCAGCCCGTTCGTCCGCCACACATCCCTAGCATAGCAAACACGCAACTTTTCCCCTTCGGTTCATCAGTCCAAAAACACAAAACACCGGGGATATTTTCCCGGATGTTTCCCCCCTTCACCAGTATCACCTCCTACTGCGTTAGGGCACACCTAGTACCGTTACTTGTCATGTCATGCATCGATATGCATCTGTTTGCATTGTATTCATTGTTTCTTCCCCCTCTTCTCTCCGGTAGACTACGAGACTGACGTCGCTACTGGTGCCCCGATCAACTACTGTGTTGACGACCCCTCCTTGCCAGAGCAACCAGGCAAGCCCCCCCCCTTGATCACCAGATATCGCCTATTCTTCTCTTTACTGCTTGCATTAGAGTAGTGTAGCATGTTAGTGCTTTCGGTTAATCCTATTCTGCTGCATAGCCTGTCATTGTTGCTACAGTTGTTATCCTTACCTGCAATCCTAAATGCTTAGTATAGGATGCTAGTATTCCATCAATGGCCCTACATTCTTGTCCGTCTGCCATGCTATACTATCGGGTCGTGACCACTCAGGAGGTGATCACGGGTATATACATATTACACCATCATACATGATACATCGTGGTGACTAAAGTCGGGTCGGCTCGTAGAGTACTCGCAAGTGATTCCGATGTGGGGGCTAAAAGGACAGGTGGCTCCATCCAGGTAGTGGTGGGCCCAGGTTCCTGACGGCCCCGACTGTTACTTTGTGGCGGAGCGACAGGGCAGGTTGAGACCACCTAGGAGAGAGGTGGGCCTGGCCCTAGTCGGCCTCAGCGGTTACATCAATTAACACGCTTAACGAGATCTTGGTAGTTGATTTGAGTCTGGCCACTAGCTTATACGCACTAACCAACTACGCGGGAACATTTATGGGCACTCGACGTCGTGGTATCAGCCAAAGCCTTTGTGACGTCAGCGACTGAGCGGCGCGCGCCGGGTTGGACCGCATAACGCAACTTCCTTGGAAATGGAGGTTGCCAAGTCTGCTCACCGGCCGCCCTCGCAACGTGCAGGTGTGCAATAGGCGATGGGCCCAGACCCCTGCGCGCATAGGATTTAGACCGGCATGCTGACCTCTCTGTTGTGCCTAGGTGGGGCTGCGACGTGTTGATCTTCCGAGGCCGGGCATGACCCAGGAAAGTGTGTCCGGCCAAAGGGGATCGAGCGTGTTGGGAAATGTGGTGCACCCTTGCAGGGAAGTTTATCTATTCGAATAACCGTGTCCCTCGATAAAGGGACGACCCAGAGTTGTACCTTGACCGTACGATAACTAGAACCGGATACTTAATAAAATACACCCTTCCAAGTGCCAGATACAACCCGGTGATCGCTATCTCACAGGGCGACGAGGGGAGGATCGCCGGGTAGGATTATTCTATACGATGCTACTTGGTGAACTTACCACCTACTCTCTTCTATATGCTCCAAGATGGAGGCTGCCAGATCCATAGTCTTCGATAGGACTAGCTATCCCCCTCTTATTCTGGCAATCTGCAGTTCAGTCCACAGATACTACCCTTTTCATTGATACCAATGCATATGTATTGTAGATCCTTGCTTGCGAGTACTTTTGGATGAGTATACAGAGTTGCTTTCCTACATCTTTTTCTCCTTTTCGCGGTTACTGCGATAATATGATGGAGTCCAGGAGCCAGAGGATCCCGAGGATGATTCTACATGGAGTTCGACTTCGAGGAGTAGTTAGGAGGTCCTAGGAAGGAGGCTTCGCCTTTTCGATCGTTGCTACTTTTGTGCTAGCCTTCTTAAGGAAATCTTGTTTAACTTATGTCTGTACTCAGATATTATTGATTCTGCTGACTCTTATGTATTCAAGCCTTCGAGGCCCCTGGCTTGTAATATAAAGCTTGTATTATTTTAATTTGTGTCTAGAGTTGTGTTGTGATATCTTCCTGTGAGTCCTTGATCTTGATCGTACACATTTTCGGGGGCGTCACATCTTCTCCCATCAGTTTCCCGCTACCAGTGTCAGTGCTCATTGAAGGCTAGACGGTGACACACCAGCCATGTATATATCACACACAGTTTCTAAAAGCACAAATATGCGTGATACGAGGGAGTAGGTCCCATAGGGTGACTAGCGTGAAACTCCTTAAAGGCAAGGAGGCAAATCCTATCAGCAAGGTGTCGCTTCCCATCCGCTAGCCTAGTCGAATAGAACGTAGAAGTTAAGCGTGCTCGGGCTAGAGTAGTCCAAGGATGGGTGACCCGGTGGGAAGTTACATAGATAAATATCAATATAGTCACCTTATGTCTATAATGACCTGATATGCTGATTATACAAACCTAGGGATCCTTGTTTTGCTAATTTGTAGACTATGTTTTATAGGGTATTTTTTGCTGTAAAATCACCACCACTGCGCAAGCGCGAGCAAATGGTGGAGTTACTGGCTTAACCGTGTCTGATGCAAGTGCGCTGTAAGTGCGCTGTAAAATCACCACGTCTGCGCAAGCTAAAGGAGGGTAAGTTAATTTAGAAATTAGGACGAACCATGCGTGATAGACCAGCTAGCTAGAAATATAAAAACAAACTACCCGCCTTGAGCGTTGCAAAAATCAGCGGTTCCGCCACTTTTCCTTATTATCATACACGCATGTTCTTACTGGACCGTGCATGATCTTGGGCACTCCCGCCCCACATCAATTCCTTTGCCCAAATTTTAGTAGCTATCATACTTCAACCGTCACCTACACTCCTCCAGCACTGACCTTATAGTAAAATTGCAGTAGGCAAGGCATTTGAACCATCGCCCTCCCTCGTCCACCACCATCTCCACCCACCATTAATAAAAAATTAGTAGCCGCGGCGTATCCTGAAACACCACCATCCCCCCTCCACAGTCCCCCACCCGCCCCCTCCCCCCTCGAACCGTAGCTCGCGGCCTCCGCCGCCAACCCATGCCGGTCTACCCGTTCCTCTTAGTTTAGATAATAAAGTTCAGGTTACCCAGTGATTCCCATACCACTCCCCTGAGTATTTAGATGAGGCATGCGGTGTCCCTCCCTGCCTGATCCACATCCCCTACTCCAGAATGTCACAGCTTAAGCTCGACCACATATCCCGGGGAGCCCGACGAGCGTTCGGCCAAGAAGAGGTTTATCATGGCCTCTCCGACGGACGTTGGCGAGGTGGCCGCCATTTGGCCCCACCTGTCGATCCCGGAGCAACACGTCACGGCGGAAGCCGGTAAGACGTTGACTACGTTGCTATGCCAAAGGCTTCATGTCAGCGGGCTTGTGTATTACTGTATCTCGGGGAAGCTGGCTACGACATCAAGCTCGTCGATAGCGATGGCTTCACGCAGGCCATGTCACAGGTTACGTGGTCCATCCCCAACCCCTCTGGTTCAATCGTCGTCGATCTCTTCGACGGCCCTGCTGCTGATCTCCTCCGCCAAGCGGTCAAGGATTTGTGATCCTTATACGCCATCGATCCCGTTTTGTCATTTCTGAAGGACACGTTCTACGGCGGTGGCTTGGGATCCTCAATTGCCAAGTCAGATCTCATCGACCACGACCACGAGGAGGGCACCCACAAAGGTTCTTCCAAGGTGAAACATCCCATCTGTGACATCAGAGAGGGCACCATGGCTCTGTGCTCTTCCAACTAGAAGGATCCCAACCATGAAATGTGAGGCAACATCCTATGAGAAAATCTTACCCTTTCTAGCTTGCCAACCCGTACCCTTTGTTGTAATAGCATTTGCTGTTCGGTGCTATAACTATGGCGTGTTTAATTATTTCAGTTATGCAAAAATGTATTGTTCAATAAGGCTATGTGATGTTTAAGTATGAATTGTCCACTTCAGTTTCATGAATGGCTATATTTGGTTGTTTATAGTGAGTAGATGCCTTGTTTATCTGTGTTTGGTTTTTAGGTTGGTTGCAGTGAGCATTTTTCCAGTTATCGAGCCGATGCCTTGTTTATATGTATTTGGTTCTTAGTTTGGTTGCAGTGAGCATTTGTCCAGTTATCAAGCAGATACCTTGTTTATCTGTATTTGGTTGTTAGGTTGCTTTTTTTAGCATTTGTCCAGTTTTCAAGCATATGCCTTGTTTATCTGTATTTGCTTGTTAGGTTGGTCGCAATGAGCATTTGTCCAGTTTTCAAGCATATGCCATGTTTATCTATATTTGCTTGTTAGGTTGGTTGCATTGAGACTCTGTCTAGTTTTCGATGGCTATATTTGGTTGTTATACTGATCATTTATGCCTTGTTTATTTCAGTCATTCACAATGTGTTGTTCATTATATGCAAGTCGGAACTGCGCCGCTCGACTGCATCAATACCGGCTTGAACGGCTATATTTGGTTCCAGTTATGCCTGGTGTAGTTAACACATGGCCTTTATTTTAGTTTTACACATTTATCCAGTGTGATGTTTAAGCATTACCTACGTTCTATTCATTTTCAAAAATACCAGTTTGAATTGCAATATTTGATGGCTGTTAAGCCTGCTGTCGGTAACATTGCCTTCCATTTTATATATGCTTTAACAGCATGCTGAAACCAACACATTCAAGCTATCATTTGGATATGATGTTGTTTACCTTTGCTATATTTGTTTGATGTTAAGGTTGCTGTACTTATCATGCCTTTCCACTACTTATGCAAGACAACAACGGGAGTGGCCACCGTTTTCCGCCGAGGTTAGCTTCATCCCTCGGCTTGTACTCCCCTCGTCGTTCCATAATGTAGTGCATATAGATCCAGGCATGGACACTTGTTAGCTTCTAATATTGACTTGTTGCTTGTAGTTACATATGCCCTTGGCAAGGATCCACGCATCGACCCTTTTCGCGTATGGGGCAACGAGATATTCATGAACAAGCATCAAGTGAGGAAACTGATAAGGATTATTAGCAAAAAGATACGAATGGTGGCAAGCAAATTATTTGTATATGCTCTATCCAACACAATAGTGAGCTGTAGGATGGTAACTACAACCTCTACAGCCTTCTCTTTTTACTGCCCATAATGAGTTGTTAGATAACAATGTCTAAATCTTTTTCGTTCACGGTGGTTCCCGAAGCAGTTCACTAAAGACTTCCTCGCAAAGTACATGATTGGTGGACACACAATGAAGGTTAAAGTATTTCATCCAGACTACAAATGAGCATGGAGAAGTCGTAATGAAGACAGTGAAGGATGGACGGGCAGCCATCACAAGGGGTTGGCCTAGAGTCATGTGTGCATTACGCATGGAAGAGGGCATAATATGGGCATTCCTCTTCACCTTCTCCAGCAACCAGAATGTCTTTCGCCTCTCTCTTTACAGTCTTTAGTACAACCGTGGTTCATCATTCTTTACTTGGTGCTTCTGTAGTTCTTTAGTATATGTACCTGTGCATCGAATTATGCAGTCGTGGTTGAACCTATATTTGTAATAAACATGGTTGGATATGAAATAGGTGATTGCCTGCTATCAAATTCAAAATATGTGATTTTTAAATTAGGGATTAATTAGGGATTAAACTGCACACGGTTGGCGAAAGAAAAACGTCTGCGATAGACGTGGAGATCAGACACATTTCTAGGATCCACTACATGTGCGATCAATCTCCACTGCACACAGGATCAACAAAGAAAAAACATGTGCGACTAACAATAGCATCACACATAGTTCTTTCTTATTAAATGTTTGCGATAGTCACCTTATCACACACGCTTCAAAATTATGGACTGTTTGTGATATTGTGCGCATCGCAAACATTTGGTCATAAAAGAACTAAACGTTTGTGATAGTTGCCTTATCGTACACGATTCGCAACCATGAACTGTTTCTGATGAATTATGCATCGTAAACATTGCACCACAAAATAGTGTGTGCGATAGTTGTCATGTACGACGATGTTACAACGGTCCGACGTTTCGTAATCCTATCCACTCATACGACGATTAGCTAATCTTCTTAATTATTTATCGCACACGGTTTGGGACAAGCGAATGTGTGTGATTGTATGCTTATCATACACGTTCTATAACAGCGAACCATTTGTGATGGGTCGCGCATCGTGAACGTAGCACCACAGAATACTAACTGTGATGGCAATGCGAGCACAAACGAGTAGGAGTACTGTATATGCATCTTGGCTCCCTATCCATGATGGTTTCTCGGTCGTGTGGGAAGGACCCCCCTATCGCCCACACTCACTTGGGGACAGTTCCAAATGCTGTCGTGGAAAGCGGTTAAAAACCGTTTGTATAGTACCGACGCGTAGCGGTGATATCTTTTGAAAACAGGTGAGCAGATCCAGCAAGTCCATCCCAGGCGGTTCGGATATATGCACCCACAATGCTGAGGGCGGTAAATTCCTGCTCAGAAAAAACTGGAGCACACATGATCTCTTTTAGACATCGATGATTCATCACGCTCTCCACTTCGGAATTGGTGACAGATACGCCATTCGATTCCTCATGAGGTGGATGAGTTGGCGCGACATACGTATTGGCTCTCGTCCTAGTTGATGAGCCCGGTGCTGGATTAGCTAATGATCGGCTAGCTGGGATTTTGGGCACGGTTCGTTGTGTGCTCCTCCTGGAATAAAATGGGAGGAGAAATATGACCATCTGGTCTTATGCCTAGGCACATATTAAAGGTTATACCTCTTTGATGAAGGAGGAGGCTCGACGATGCTCCCAGTTTCCTTTCATTTTGAAGGCCCACCCTTCATAGATGCTACCTTCCTAGGGGCCACCCTCGATGGGGTGCGGCTCACTGAGCGCCGATCCTATGAAGCACGATTCAGTGTGATGGGTTCTGAATACTTACATTGGAGAAAGGGAGGAGGTCGAGGTAGTCGGCCATGATAGCCACTTTCGAGCCATCAAGGTTCGCTTGATAAAAGACTCCGTCATCAAACTCTATCTATACATTCGGATCCTCGCGGAAGCCGGGCTCCTCGTTGCGACCATAGTCCTCTGGCTATGGGGAGGGGCAATGAATATTTTCGACCACTTTCCTCCATGTCTATTTTAAGATGACCAGAACAATTCGATTAGTACACCTCGATAATGTGGTGGTATAATGTTGATAATCAAAAACTTACCCATTCAATGGGGTTATACATGGAGAAGCCTTCCCGGCAATTTAAACAGGAGAATTCTTCTTTCTCACCCTTATAAAGATCTGCCAGAATGGCAGCCAGAGCGGCTGGGCTATCCGGGCCGTTGCGTTTATAACGAGATGCGTTCTCCTCTTCGTTGTAACACCATAAAGGGGTCACTCTAGACTGAAGGGGCTGAATGCATTGCTTTATCGCGATGGCCATGACTTCGACTATCGGGAGTTCAGAATGGGTGAGTAACCCGACCTTGCTGACCATCCTCATTACTTCCGCAGTCTTCTTGCTTGGGGCTCCGGGGGTGCCAGTTGAGGCGTTTCTTCAAAGGAGCACTGGAGAATTCAGGAAGTCCATGTCGAACTGGGTCCGGCAGGGGAACATCCTCAATATAAAACCATTCTGAAGTCCATTCTTCAGATCCCTTTTTGGGAGTGCCAACGAGGTAACCTGATCCGGCTATGCGACACACTTCGGCGCCGCCCACTTCAAATATAGAACCTCCTTGATGACGAGGGACGAGGCAAAAGAACTTTCTCCATGGTTGAAAATGAGCCTCGCAGCCTAGAAATAGTTCACAGAGAGCGACAAAGCCTGATATGTGCAAGATAGAACCTGGTGTGAGGTTGTGCAGCTGGATCCCGTAGAATTCCAATAGACCTTTGAGGAAGGGGTGGATCGGGAATCCTAAGCCCCTTAAAAGAAACGAGATGAGACACACCCTCTCCTCCTTGTTGGGGTTGGGGAAATTCTCTGCTAGCACATCATTGACAATCGAGGCTAATCCCACCCGCACAGAGACAAGATCTGCGGGAGGGAGGTATCCCTGCGTCTGAAGTCAATTCAGCTAGAGATGAGACACCGAGCAGCTTCGCCAATCACCCGCTTGAGGGCCATGAGGGTGTGAAGATGAGCTACAGCGCAGGCCATGTTTTGAAGTTTTTTTTCGTGGTTGGCTCTGATGATCTTTGCACAATGTGGATGACATTCGGGGATCTAACCTCCTTATATAGATGCCGCCCTTGCGTGGTAAGGGGATTGTTTGTAAAAAATATTATAACGGATAGTTCACATTCGCCCGACACATGGAAATCGAGGCGATGACAGGGAGGAATTGTAAAGGCGGAACATGGAGGCCAAGACCGGACTGTCGTCAATCCGAAGTATGACAAAGAACCCGCCTTGCAAAGCCGAAGACATAAGCCAGATACTACATTGTCATTGAAGGCAAGTTCGGGGTCTATTTGATATGGGCCGGACTGATGGGCTCTGAAGATAAAGAAGAAGACTATCCCCCGTATCCGGGTAGGACTCCTATATGCATGGACGGCAAGTTTGGTGTTCGGATGTACTGTTTCCTTCCTCTGCAAACCGACTATGTACAACCCTAGGCTCCTCCAGTGTGTATATAAATTGGAGGTTTTAGTCCGTAGAGGCTATCAAAACAATCATAGGCTAGACAGCTAGGGTTTGGCCATTACGATCTCGAGGTAGATCAACTCTTGTAACCTATATATTCATCGAATACAATCAAGCAGAGCGTAGGGTTTTACCTCCTTTAAGAGGGCTCGAACCTAGGTAACCACCGTGTCCCCATTGTCCCATGTTACCATTGATCCTTAGACTCATAGCTTGCCCCCCCTACCTGAGATCTGCTGGTTTTGACACTGACAGACTTGCCGGAGAGTTCCAATAGCAAGAGATCCAGGTTCCGGCAGGGCTGGTTGGCGCTGATGGTACTTTCACTATCAGTGCCACCCTTGATGACAAATAGGAAAGCACACTTATTGCCTTCCTGCGGGCGAATATCGATGTGTTTGCTGGGCAACCACCCGATATCCCCGGTGTTCCCAGGGAGGTAATCGAGCACCACCTTGTTGTCTGCACACACGCCCGACCCGTCAAGCAGAAGGTCCGAAAGCAAGCCTTGGAGCGGCAACAGTTTATTGCCGAGGAAATCAAGAAACTTGAGGCAGCTGGTTTGGTCAGAGGAGTACTACATTCAACGTGGTTAGCAAACCTAGTGGTCATGCGCAAAGCTAATGGGAAATGGAGGCTTTGCATTGATTTCACTGATCCGAACAAGGCATGCCCGAAGAACCCATTTCCCTTGCTGCGCATTGATCAGATTGTGGATTCCACTTCCGGGTGTGATTTCCTCTCCTTTCTGGATGCATACTCTGGATATCATCAAATCTTTATGTCCAAGGAAGACAAAGAGGAGACCTCATTCATCACCCCATGTGGCACATACTGCTTCATACGAATGCCTTTCAGGTTAAAGAGCGCCGGATCCACCTTTGCGAGAGCAGTACAGATTGGTTTTGAATCACAGTTGCACAGGAACATCGAAGCTTACATGGATGATATTGTGGTCAAGACCAAGGACAGATCGACCCTCATCCAGGACTTGGAAGAGACATGTTCTAATCTGTGCAAGATCAACTTGAAGCTGAACCCGGAGAAGTGTGCGTTTGGCGTTCCCTCTGGCAAGCTACTTGGTTTCTTTGTGTCCCATTGCAGGATAGAGGCCAACCTCGATAAGATCAAGGCTATTGAGCAGATTTAGGCACCTAGGACAGTCAAGGATGTGAGGCATTTAACAAGATGTTTTGCCACCACTACTGCAGGATGCTGCTAACGCGACACTACGATCCCTTCGATGAAACTATGTGTGATGCAATAATCACAAACGGTGGTGTAAAAGAACCATCAAAAAAGGTGCAAAACGTTTGTGATGGCGGAGCCATCAAACACGGTTCAGATTTTAGTTGCGTGTGCAATCCAGGGCATATGGTTCAGTCCAATGAACTGTTTGCGATGAGGCGGAACAAAAGAAACGGGCAGCCTGATGAAGGCGTGTGCGATATAGAGCATACGGTTCACTCGGTTGAACTGTTTGTTATTAGGCAACACAAAAGAAACGGTCAGCCAGATCAAGGTGTGTGTGATTGAGGGCATACACTTCAGAAGGATTAACTGTTTGCAATTAGGCAACAAAACAGAAACGGGTCAGCCAGATCAAAGTGTCTGCGATTGATGGCATACACTTCACATGGATGAACTGTTTGCGATTAGCCACAACAAATTGAAATAGTTAGATAGATTAGCGTGCGTGTGCTAGACGGGCACACACAGTCTAATTAAAAGAAGCATGCACTATGGTAATAATGAGCGCGCACGGTTGTTGGAACAAGACGTGTGCTGACATTGCCTATTGCAGTGCACCCAATGGTGCAAACGCCAAGTACGCGGCCAAGAAGGCGTACGTGCCCATGTTACGCCTACCGAGAATAGTGTCGCACTTATAACCATCAGTAAATTTTGAGCATGCGGCTTGTCACAATTTTTTTAGAAGAACAGGGAGGCCGCGTCCCGTCACATTCCAAATTGTAAACCTGTTCACACCGATCAAAACCTAAATGGTTTCCCATTTAGGAGCATATTACTACGCGGTTATAAATACTACTACTCCAAGATGACTGCACATTCCTCCTCAACTCCTCATCCACAAAAAGTCAAAAACAAGCAAGTCATTCATCATCGTTCCCTTGCATCCGCCATGGCCAGCGTGAGTTCTGGGTCGAGAGATTGCCACCAGGGAGAGGCGAGCATGGAAGCGGAAGCACGAGAGATGTTCCGCCTCGCCACGAAAGCAGCCAACATGTCCCGTCGCACGGCTGTAGCAGCAGAGAGGTCCCGCCGCGCCCCCGAAGCAGCACGGAGGTCCCGCCATGCCCTCGATGCAGCAGACTGGTCTGGCCGTGCCGCAGAAGCAGAAGAGATGTCCCGCCGCGCCGCAAATACAGCACAGATGTCCTCCCGCGCTGTGGCGGCCTGGGAAAATGTCTCGCGGGCAGGCGAGGACTCTTACAGGTGCATGCGTGCCCTCGTCCTTAGGCAGATGGATCAGATCTCCAAGTGGGCGAGGTTGCAGGATGACCTGAAAGCCTTGTTTGAACAGTCTACCGACGTCATCCGGTAACTAAATGAGATCAATACGAAGCTCCGGGCCGAGCGCGACCTGCTGAGGGCAAAGATCGTCGGAAGTGCGGAGCAGCAGGAGTAGACCACTGCCTTGTTGAAGAGGACCGGCGTCATCGTAGAGAAACTGATGGACGAGAATGACATGCTATGCATCGAGCGCAGAAGGCTGATGGAGGAATCCGCGGATGATCTCAAGCAGCATCTAGAGGACAAGAAAGAGTTCGTTGCCGCTTGCCGCGGAGAATAGTTCCTACAGCCTGCAGCAACGCATCAAGAAAGTAGAGATCAGCGAGCCAGATCGTTGTCTTCCTTCTTCTTTTACCCTTATGTATTTCGGGCGTTGCCGCATGTGGCTTTTTTATTTACGTTTCTAAATATGTAAGACGATTATTATTCACTGTCATCGTCCTTATATTCATCATGCTTGCTATAAGTCGCAGTCGATGCTATATAGGTCCGTTGGATCTTACATCAAGATCCATGCAAAACTTTCTTTTCAGATTTTCATTTTTCTCTCTTAAATCTCAGTCCAGTGAGACATATAGCCACGCCATAGAACAGGTGCTCGGGCGCCATTAATGGAGATGTCGGGAGGGAGGTGCACGGCTGGTAGCGGTCAAAGGGCTCTCCTCTTGATGAGCACGCGCAGGGGTCTGATCGCACGCCTCACGTACTCAAATAGCTATCCCGCACGGCACCTCCTAGCCAATAAAAAAGGGACGCGTGGCCGCACGTAATTGGTAAGTAGAACTTCCACGGTTTCAATAATACTTGTGTTTCTGATTTGTAACATGACATCACTTGTTCCAAAATGACTTTATTGATTGTTAATGTGTGCGCCTTCGCAAATCGGACAGAAAAATTACCACAGCATGTTGGTGCCATGTCATGACACCATGCCAAGTTTCATGATTTTCAGGCGTGTTTTGGATTTGCAGGAATTAAAAAAAATAAGTTTCTCGATCTTTCCGGCCGAGCCACGACACCCAGATGTTTGAATTTCACTCCCATCTCTTGCATGGGACCTAGAAATACACCCAAGGACACACATGTGATTTTTCAAACAACTTTGGTGCACTGGAGCATGTGCTTGTAGTTCAAATTTGAATTATGCACATTAAATGCGCAGAAACTCAATTAATGTATAAAAAAGGCCAAACGAACCCGGAATAATTCCAAATTTTAGCACATTACTTCTATTTGGTCTAATCTGCCTGTGTAAAAAAATAAGGCGAGAAGGCCGTGTACGTATGTCGTTTCGCACACGGAGGTGACACGTTCTCTCTCGAAACCACGAGCCTTCTTGAGGGAAGCTCTGATTTGCAAGAAGCATACATCAAAGCTTGTCCCAATTCGGCCAAAAAAAACTGCAGCATGTCGGTGCCATGTCATGACACCATGCCAAGTTTCATGATTTTCAGGCATGTTTTGGATTTACAGGAATTAAAAAACCAAGTTGCTTAATCTTTCCGGTCGAGCCATGATGCCCAGATGTTTGAATTTCACTCTCATCTCTTGCATGGGACCTAGAAATTCACCCAAGGACACACATGTGATTTTTCTAACAACTTTGGTGCACTGGAGCATGTGCTTGTAGTTCAAATATCAATTATGCACATTAAATGCGCAGAAACTCAATTAATGTATAAAAAGGCCAAACGAACCCGGAATACTTCCAAAATTTAGCACGGTACTTCTATTTGGTCTAATCTGCCTGTGTAAAAAAATTAAGGCGGGAGAAGGCAGTGTACGTATGTCGTTTCACACACGGAGGTGACACGTTCGCTCTCGGAACCACGAGCCTTCTTGAGGGAAGCTCCGGTTTGCAAGAAGCTTACATCAAAGCTTGTCCCAATTCGGCCAAAAAAATTGCCGCAGCATGTTGGTGCCATGTCATGACACCATGTCAAGTTTCATGATTTTCAGGCGTGTTTTGGATTTACAAAAATTAAAAAACCAAGTTTCTGAATCTTTCCGGCCGAACCACGACTCCCAGATGTTTGAATTTCATTCCCATCTCTTGTATGGGACCTAGAAATTCACCCAAGGACACACATGTGATTTTTCAAACAACTTTGGTGCACTGGAGCATGTGCTTGTAGTTCAAATTTGAATTATGCACTTAAATGCGCAGAAACTTAATTAATGTATAAAAAAGGCCAAATGAATGCGGAATAATTCCAAAATTTAGCACGGTACTTCTATTTGGTCTAATCTGCCAGTGTAAAAAAATTAAGGCGGGAAAAGACAGTGTACGTATGTCATTTCGTAAACGGAGGTGACACGTTCCCTCTCGGAACCACGAACCTTCTTGAGGGAAGCCCAGATGTTTGAATTTCACTCCCATCTCTTGCATGGGACCTAGAAATTCACCCAAGGACACACATGTGATTTTTTCAAACAACTTTGGTGCACTGGAGCATGTGCTTGTAGTTAAAATTTGAATTATGCACATTAAATGCCCAGAAACTCAACTAGTGTATAAAAAGGCCAAACGAACACGGAATAATTTCAAAATTTAGCATGATACTTATATTTGGTCTAATATGCCAGTGTACAAAAATTAAGGCGGGACAAGGCAGTGTACGTATGTCGTTTCACACACGGAGGTGACACGTTCCCTCTCGGAACCAAGAGCCTTATTGACGGAAGCTCTGGTTTGCAAGAAGCTTACACCAAAGCTTGTCCAATTCGGCCAAAAAAATTACTACAACATGTTGGTGCTATGTCATGACACCATGCCAAGTTTCATGATTTTCAACTGTGTTTTGGATTTACAGGAATTAAAAAACCAAGTTTCCCAATCATTCTGGCCGAGCCACAACACCCAGATGTTTGAATTTTATTCCCATTTCTTGCATGGGACATATAAATTCACCAAAAGACACACACATGATTTGTCAGCAAACTTTGGTGCGTTGGAGCATGTGCTTGTAGTTCAAATTTGAATTATGCACATTAAATGCCCAGAAACTCAATTAATGCATAAAAATGCCAAAAGAACCCGAAATAATTCCAAATTTAAACACGACACTCATGCACTAGTTGCATGTTCACTGTACGTAAATGTTCTAGCAATTCAAACACCATCCTTTCCCTCCGTAACACCATTTTGTCTTTCAAAACATAATGAAAAAATCAGGTATACCACAAACAGTTTACTAGAAAAAATCGTGTGGGATGCGATTTAAAATATCTTGGTGCACCGTCTTGTCTGGCTTACGCCGGAAGCTTCGTCGTCTACAGTCCACCGCCCCCGCTTGAAGCACACTTGTGTGCCAGTTTCTCGCGGCACCGAGCGAAATTTTTGGGCCACCACGGAAATATCTATCTCCCCGCTGCCACCCTCCTACCAAAAGCCACATTTCCACTATTCCTCCATGCTTTCCAAGTTCAAACCTTCATTGCTACTTACTGGCAGCAGCGCCTCCTCACCGGCGACCCTTCTTCTTATAGCACCGCCTCCTCGCCGGCTACCCTTCTTCTTGCAGCGCTGCCTCCTCGCCGGCGACCCTACTTCTTGCAGCGCCGCCATCTTGCTACTTCTTGAGCATGTGTTGGTTTTCCCTTGAAGAGGAAAATGCAACAAAGTAGCGTAAGCATTTCCATCAGTTTTTGAGAACCAAGGTATCAATCCAGTAGGAGACTACACGCAAGTCGCCTAGTACCTGCACAAACAAATAAGAACCTTGCAACCAACGCGAAAAAGGGGTTGTCAATCCCTTCACGGCCACTTGCAAAAGTGAGACCTGATAAAGATAATAAGATAAATATTTTTGGTATTTTTGTTGTATAGATTGAAAAGTAAAGACTGCAAAATAAACGGCGACAGAATTGGCTAGTTGACAGGAAACTAATATGATGTAAAGTAGACCCGGGGGCCATAGGTTTCACTAGTGGCTTCTCTCAAGATAGCATATATTATGATGGGTGAACAAATTACTGTCGATCAATTGATAGTAAAGCGCATAGTTATGATGATATCTAGGCATGATCATGAACATAGACATCACGTCCGTGTCAAGTAGACCGAAACGATTCTGCATCTACTACTATTACTCCACACATCGACCGCTATCTAGCATGCATCTAGAGTATTAAGTTCATAAGAATAGAGTAACGCATTAGGCAAGATCACATGATGTAGAGGGATAAACTCAAGCAATATGATATAAACCCCATCTTTTTATCCTCGATGGCAACAATACAATACGTGCCTTGCTGCCCCTGCTGTCACTGGGAAAGGACACCGCAAGATTGAACCCAAAGCTAAGCACTTCTCCCATTGCAAGAAAGATCAAGCTAGTAGGCCAAACGAAACAGATAATTGGAAGAGACTTGCAAAGATATCAAATCATGCATATAAGAATTCAGAGAAGAATCAAATATTGTTCATAGATAATCAAATTCATAAACCCACAATTCATTGGATCTCAGCAAACACACCGCAAAAAGAATTACATCGAATAGATCTCCAAGAACATCGAGGAGAACTTTGTATTGAGAACCAAAGAGAGAGAAGAAGCCATCTAGATAATAACTATGGACCCGAAGGTCTGTGGTAAACTACTCACACATCAACGGAGAGGCTATGGTGTTGATGTAGAAGCCCTCCGTGATCGAATCCCCCTCCGTCAAATCGCAGGAAAAGGTCCCCAGATGGGATCTCACGGGTACAGAAGGTTGCAGCAGTGGAAAAGTGGTTTCGTGGCTCCCCTGGATGTTTTCAGGGTATAAGAGTATATATAGGTGAAGGAAGTAGGTCGGTGGAGCTATGAGGGGCCCACGAGGGTGGGGGCGTGCCTACCCCCTGGGCGCGCCACCCTACCTCGTGGCCGCCTCGTTGCTTCCTTGACCTCCACTCCAAGTCTCCTGGATTGCGTTTGTTCTAAAAAAGATCCTCGCGAAGGTTTCGTTCCGTTTGGATTCCATTTGATATTCCTTTTCCGCGAAACACTGAAATAGGCAAAAAACAGCAACTGGCACTGGGCCTCCGGTTAATAGGTTAGTCCCGTAAATAATATAAACGTGCATATTAAAGTCCATTAAACATCCAAAACAGATAATATAATAGCATGGAACAATCAAAAATTATATATACATTGGAGATGTATTAGCATCCCCAAGCTTAATTCCTGCTCGTCCTCGAGTAGGTAAATGATAAAAATAGAATTTTTGATGTGGAATGCTACCTAGCATAATTTTCAATTTAATTTTATTTATTGTGGCATGAATATTCCGATCCGAAAGATTCAAGACAAAAGTTTAATATTGACATAAGACTAATAATACTTCAAGCATACTGATAAAGTAATCATGTCTTCTCAAAATAACATGGCCAAAGAAAGTTATCCCTACAAAATCATATAGTCTGGCTATGCTCTATCTTCATCACACAAAATATTTAAATCATGCACAACCCCGATGACAAGCCAAGCAATTGTTTCATACTTTTCATGTTCTCAAACTTTTTCAACTTTCATGCAATACATGAGCTTGAGCCATGGATATAGCACTATAGGTGGAATAGAATGGTGGTTGTGGAGAAGACAAAAAGGAGAAGATAGTCTCACATCAACTAGGCATATCAACGGGCTATGGAGATGCCCATCAATAGATATCAATGTGGGTGAGTAGGGATTGCCATGCAACAGATGCACTAGAGCTATAAGTATATGAAAGCTCAAAAAGAAACTAAGTGGGTGTGCATCCAACTTGCTTGCTCACAAAGACCTAGGGCATCATTGGAATATACAAGCCAAGTTCTATAATTAAAAATTCCCACTAGTATATGAAACTGACAAAATAGGAGACTCTCTATCATGAAGATCATGGTGCTACTTTGAAGCACAAGTGTGGAAAAAGGATAGTAGCATTGCCCCTTCTGTCTTTTTCTCTCATTTTTTTATTTTTCATTCGGAATCTCATCCCGACTTGTGGGTGAATCATAGTCTCCATCATCCTTTCCTCACATGGGACAATGCTCTAATAATGAAAATCATCACACTTTTATTTACTTGCAACTCAAGAATTACAACTCGATACTTAGAACAAAATATGACTATGTGAATGCCTCCGGCAGTGTACCAGGATGTGCAATGAATCAAGAGTGACATGTATGAAATTATTATGAACGGTGGCTTTGCAATAAATACGATGTCAACTACATGATCATGCAAAGCAATATGACAATGATGGAGCGTGTCATAATAAACAAAATGATGGAAAGTTGCATGGCAATATATCTCGGGATGGCTATGGAAATGCCATAGTAGGTAGGTATGGTGGCTGTTTTGAGGAAGGTATATGGTGGGTTTATGGTACCGGCGAAAGTTGCGCGGTACTAGAGAGGCTAGCAATGGTGGAAGGGTGAGAGTGCGTATAATCCATGGACTCAACATTAGTCATAAAGAACTCACATACTTATTGCAAAAATCCATTAGTTATCGAAACAAAGTACTACGCGCATGCTCCTAGGGGGATAGATTGGTAGGAAAAGACCATCTCTCGTTCCCGACCGCCACTCATAAGGAAGACAATCAATAAATAAATCATGCTCCGACTTCATCACATAACGGTTCACCATACGTGCATGCTATAGGAATCACAAACTTTAACACAAGTATCTCTCAAATTCACAACTACTCAACTAGCATGATTCTAATATTACCATCTTCATATCTCAAAACAATCATCAAGTATCAAACTTCTCATAGTATTCAATGCACTTTATATGGAAGTTTTTATTACACCCATCTTGGATGCCTATCATATTGGGACTAATTTCAAAACCAAAGCAAATTACCATGCTGTTCTAAAAGACTCTCAAAATAATATAAGTGAAGCATGAGAGATCAATAATTTCTATAAAATAAAACCAACACTGTGCTCTAAAAAGATATAAGTGAAGCACTAGAGCAAAATTATCTAGCTCAAAAGATGTAAGTGAAGCACATAGAGTATTCTAATAAATTCCGATTCATGTGTGTCTCTCCAAAAGGGTGTGTACAGCAAGGATGATTGTGGTAAACTAACAACAAAATACTCAAATCATACAAGACGCTCCAAGCAAAACACATATCATGTGGTGAATAAAAATATAGCCTCAAGTAAAGTTACCGATAGACGAAGACGAAAGAGGGGATGCCTTCCGGGGCATCCCCAAGCTTAGGCTTTTGGTTGTCCTTTAATTTTACCTTGGGGTACCTTGGGAATCCCGAAGCTTATGCTCTTGCCACTCCTTGTTCCAAAATCCATCAAATCTTTACCCAAAAACTTGAAAACTTCACAACACAAAACTCAACAGAAAATCTCATGAGCTTCGTTAGTATAAGAAAACAAACCACCACTTTAAGGTACTGTAATGAACTAATTATTTTTTATATTGGTGTTAAACCTACTGTATTCCAACTTCTCTATGGTTCATACCCCCCGATACTAGCCATATTCATCAAAATAAGCAAACAACACACGAAAAACAGAATCTGTCAAAAACAGAGCAGTCTGTAGCAATCTGTAGGTTTTGAATACTTCTGTAACTCCAAATATCCTGATAAATTAGGACGTCCTAAATAATTTTTATATTGATCGACTGCTGTTGGAATTGGGCTTTTATCGCTCTCTGGTAAAAAAATGAAAATTATTCTCGTGAGCGCATACTTTCTGTTTTTTTAGCAAGATCAAATAACAATCACCCAAGAAGATCCTAAAGGATTTACTTGGCACAAACACTAATTAAAACATAGAAAACACAATCATAACAGAGGATAGATGGTTTATTTATTACTAAATAGGAATAAAAAGCAAGGAACAAAAATAAAATTGGGTTGCCTCCCAACAAGCGCTATCGTTTAACGCCCCTAGCTAGGCATAAAAACAAGAATAGATCTAAGTATTGTCATCCTTGGTATGCAATCCATATGTGGCTCTTGTAACAGATTCATAAGGTAATTTAATTTTCTTTCTAGGAAATTGTTCCATGCCTTTCCTTAATGGAAATGGGAATCTAATATTTCCTTCTTTCATGTCAATAATTGCACCAATCGTTCTAAGGAAAGGTCTACCAAGAATAATAGGACATGTAGGATTGCAATCTATACCAAGAACAATGAAATCTACGGGCACATAATTCATATTTGCACAATAATAACATCATTAATCCTTCCCATAGGTTTCTTAATGGTGGAACCCGCAAGATGCAAATTTAAAAAGCAATCATCAAATTCACAGAAACCTAGCACATCACACAAAGTTTTTGGAATTGTGGAAACACTAGCACCCATATCACATAAAGAGCATTCATAATCTTTAATCTTAATATTAATAGTAGGTTCCCACTCATCATAAAGTTTTTTAGGGATAGAAACTTCTAGTTCAAGCTTTTCTTTATGGGATTGCATTAAAGCATCAACGATGTGTTTGGTAAAAGCTTTATTTTGATCATAAGCATGAGGAGAATTTAATACGGATTGCAACAAGGAAATACAATCTATCAAAGAGCAATTATCATAATTAAATTCCTTGAAATCCAAAATAGTGGGTTCATTGCTATGTAAAGTTTTGACCTCTTTATTCCCACTTTTACCAATTTTTGCATCAAGATCTAAAAACTCTGAATCATTGGGACGCCTTCTAAATAAAGTTGACTCATCTCCAATCCCATCTTTATCAAGATTCATATTGGCAAACAAAGATTTAATAGGAGACACGCCAATCACTTTTAGATATTCATCATCATTATTATGTAGATCCTTCTGTTTAGCGGCAATCTTATTAACTAAGGTGGCTTGCTTATCCGAAATTTGAACCACTAAATTTTCAAGATGAGCAAACTGAGATTTCAACCCATAAAATTCTTTGGCCATATCATCGAGCTCTTTATTTATATACTCCATAGAACTTTTTTGTTCCTTAAGCCCGTTTCTGAAGAAATTATTATGCTCAAATTGCAAAGACATAAAGCTTCTAACATTGTTCTCAATTTCTTCCAACCGTCTAAGGTTAGGATCAACGCTTCTAGGCAAGTCCATCAGGGCAAGCAGGCACACAAGAGACAAGCGAAAGAAGGCGAACGGAAAAAGGGCGAACAGAAAAGAGGCGAATAAAACGACAAGGGTGAAGTGGGGGAGAGGAAAACAAGAGGCAAATGGCAAATAATGTAATGCGAGGGATAAGAGTTTGTGATGGGTACTTGGTATGTCTTGGCTTGAGTGTAGATCTCCCCGGCAACGGCGCCAGAAATTCTTTTTGCTACCTCTTGAGCATTATTGGTTTTCCCTTGAAAAGGAAAGGGTGATGCAGCAAAGTAGTGTAAGTATTTCCCTCAGTTTTTGAGAACCAAGGTATCAATCCAGTAGGAGACTACACGCAAGTCGCCTAGTACCTGCACAAACAAATAAGAACCTTGCAACCAACGCGAAAAAGGGGTTGTCAATCCCTTCACGGCCACTTGCAAAAGTGAGATCTGATAAAGATAATAAGATAAATATTTTTGGTATTTTTGTTGTATAGATTGAAAAGTAAAGATTGCGAAATAAACGGCGACATAATTGGCTAGTTGACAGGAAACTAATATGATGTAAAGTAGACCTAGGGGCCATAGGTTTCACTAGTGGCTTCTCTCAAGAGCATATATTACGGTGGGTGAACAAATTACTGTCGAGCAATTGGTATAAAAGCGCATAGTTATGATGATATCTAGGCATGATCATGAACATAGACATCACGTCCGTGTCAAGTAGACCGAAACGATTCTGCATCTACTACTATTACTCCACACATCGACCGCTATCCAGCATGCATCTAGAGTATTAAGTTCATAAGAATAGAGTAACGCATTAGGCAAGATGACATGATGTAGAGGGATAAACTCAAGCAATATGATATAAACCCCATCTTTTTATCCTCGATGGAAACAATACAATACGTGCCTTGCTGCCCCTGCTGTTACTGGGAAAGGACACCGCAAGATTGAACCCAAAGCTAAGCACTTCTTCCATTACAAGAAAGATCAATCTAGTAGGCCAAACCAAATTGATAATTTGAAGAGACTTGCAAAGATATCAAATCATGCGTATAAGAATTCAGAGAAGAATCAAATATTGTTCATAGATAATCAAATTCATAAACCCACAATTCATCTGATCTTGACAAACACACCGAAAAAAGAATTACATCGAATAGATCTCCAAGAACATCGAGGAGAACTTTGTATTGAGAACTAAAGAGCAAGAGAGAGAGAGAAGCCATCTAGCTAATAACTATGGACCCGAAGGTCTGTGGTAAACTACTCACACATCATCGGAGAGGCTATGGTGTTGATGTAGAAGCCCTCCGTGATCTAATCCCCCTCTGGCAGATCACGAGAAAAGGTCCCCAGATGGGATCTCATGGGTACCGAAGGTTGCGGCGGTGGAAAAGTGGTTTCGTGGCTCCCCTGGATGTTTTTAGGGTATAAGAGTATATATAGGCAAAGGAAGTAGGTCAGTGGAGCTAAGAGGGGCCCACGAGGGTGGGGGGCGTGCCTGCCCCCTGGGCGCGCCGCCCTACCTCGTGGCCGCCTTGTTGCTGAAGGAAATATGCCCTAGAGGCAATAATAAAGTTATTATTTATTTCCTTATAATCATGATAAATGTTTATTATTCATGCTAGAATTGTATTAACCGGAAACATAATACATGTGTGAATACATAGACAAACAAAGTGTCACTAGTATGCCTCTACTTGACTAGCTCGTTAATCAAAGATGGTTATGTTTCCTAACCATAGACAAAGAGTTGTTATTTGATTAACGAGGTCACATCATTAGTTGAATGATCTGATTGACATGACCCATTCCATTAGCTTAGCACCCGATCGTTTAGTATGTTGCTATTGCTTTTCTTCATGACTTATACATGTTCCTATGACTATGGGATTATGCAACTCCCATTTGCCGGAGGAACACTTTGGGTGCTACCAAACGTCACAACGTAACTGGGTGATTATAAAGGAGCATTACAGGTGTCTCCAAAGGTAGATGTTGGGTTGGCGTATTTCGAGATTAGGATTTGTCACTCCGATTGTCGGAGAGGTATCTCTGGGCCCTCTCGGTAATACACATCACATAAGCCTTGCAAGCATTACAACTAATATGTTAGTTGTGAGATGATGTATTACGGAACGAGTAAAGAGACTTGCCGGTAACAAGATTGAACTAGGTATTGGATACCGACGATCGAATCTCGGGCAAGTAACATACCGATGACAAAGGGAACAACGTATGTTGTTATGCGGTCTGACCGATAAAGATCTTCGTAGAATATGTAGGAGCCAATATGGGCATCCAGGTCCCGCTATTGGTTATTGATCGGAGACATGTCTCGGTCATGTCTACATTGTTCTCGAACCCGTAGGGTCCGCACGCTTAAGGTTACGATGACAGTTTCATTATGAGTTTATGCATTTTGATGTACCGAAGGTTGTTCGGAGTCCCGGATGTGATCACGGACATGACGAGGAGTCTCGAAATGGGTGAGACGTAAAGATTGCTATATTAGAAGCCTATGTTTGGACATCGGAAGTGTTCCGGGTGAAATCGGGATTTTACCGGGTTACTGGGAGGTTGCCGGAACCCCCCGGGAGCCATATGGGCCTTCATGGGCCTTAGTGGAAAGGAGAAAGGGGCAGCCCAAGGTGGCTGCGCCACTTCCCCCTCCCCTAGTCCTATTAGGACTAGGAGAAGGTGGCCGGCCCCCCTCTCCCTCTTTCCCCCTTTGGGGAATCCTAGTTGGAATAGGATTGGAGGGGAGTCCTACTCCCGGAAGGAGTAGGACTCCTCCTGCGCCTCCCTCCTTGGCCGGCCAGCCTCCCCCCTCTACTCCTTTATATACGGAGGTAGGGGACACCTCTAGACACACAAGTTGATCCTTGAGATCTATTCCTTAGCCGTGTGCGGTGCCCCCTGCCACCATATACCTCGATAATACTGTAGCGGAGTTTAGGCGAAGCCCTGCTGCTGTAGTACATCAAGATCGTCACCACGCCGTCGTGCTGACGGAACTCTTCCCCGACACTTTGCTGGATCGGAGTCCGGGGATCGTCATCGAGCTGAACGTGTGCTCGAACTCGGAGGTGCCGTAGTTTCGGTGCTTGATCGGTTGGATCGTGAAGACGTACGACTACTTCCTCTACGTCGTGTCATCGCTTCCGCAGTCGGTCTGCGTTGGGTACGTAGACAACACTCTCCCCCTCGTTGCTATGCATCACATGATCTTGCGTGTGCGTAGGAATTTTTTTGAAATTACTACGAAACCAAACAGTTGCTTCCTTGACCTCCACTCCAAGTCTCCTGGATTGCATTTGTTCCAAAAAAGATCCTCGTGAAGGTTTCGTTCCGTTTGGATTCCATTTGATATTCCTTTTCTGCGAAACACTGAAATAGGCAAAAAAACAGCAACTGGCATTGGGCCTCCGGTTAATAGGTTAGTCCCAAAATAGTATAAAAGTGCATATTAAAGCCCATTAAACATCCAAAATAGATAATATAATAGCATGGGACAATAAAAAAATTATAGATACGTTGGAGATGTATCACTCCTCTCCGACGACCCTTCTTCTTGCTGCGCGACCTCCTCGCTGCCGACCCTTCTTCTTGCTGCGCGGCCTCGTCGATATGGTTAGGTAATCCACACCCCACCCACACCATCCTCCTCCTTTCCCGTCCCACATGCCCCAACCGACGGAGCGACACCTTCCACCGAAATCACTGCCCCCTCCTCCAATTAAGCGCCGCCCACAGCCATTTTACACGCAGTATAACATGGAGTTGAGTAGCATGCGACCGCATGCGACAACGAGGTCGCTATGGCTGCCATGCATGTCGACCACCAGATCTTGGACGAGCACCTCGTCTTCGAGGCCACCGTCGACACTGCCACGCGGTTGTCCCTACTTAAAAATACAGTTCGTGATGTTTTCTCGAGGCCACCGCTAGTGCCTTCTATTGATTTGTCCTCTATAATGTTAATATGCAATCTGATGTTCATTTAACAGTTTGGTCCTCTGAAATGTAATGTTCAGTTAACACTTTGGTCCAACAATTGCTACATTTCGTAGTACTGTTCTCAAGCATTCTTTGTTTTGTTAACTGTCTTATCTTCTAGTACATGTTTCTATTCTAGAATGTCGTGATCAGTTAACTATTTTGGTTCATTTGGTCTGCTGTCCATTTAACTGTTTGGTTCAATTCTACAATTTGATTTTCATTTGCTGTGGATACAATTTTGTATTGTTATGCATGTGACACCAATCGAATTTGGCTGTACTCAATACATATTCTACTAATAGTATGACAACTCTTAGTTAACATGATCAAGATCTTCCTTATGTGTGTTGTAGGGAAACAATGGGAGACATTGCGATTTACTATCGAGGTTTATTCAAGCAGGGTCCTTTGGATAATAGCACATTATTGTGCAGTTGCAGGAATCATTCTAATATTTAGGTTTCTTACAATTTGGTCTTGCACATGTAGGTCTTCCTGTCAGAGGCTTAGACCCACTGTTCGAGCCTTTTTGCATATGGGAAAATGAGATGTCCATGAATATCAGTCCAGTCAAGAAACTCAGAAAGATTGTTAGGATGAAGAAACTTGCGACGAATAACAACAAGATCTTTGTTTGCACAATGAATAAGACATCAGTCAACTATAGGATGGTACCAACTCTTTTAGCTTGCTTTTACCCCTTGCGCCATTTCAAAATTTACAATAGCGACTTATGCATAGCTTTGTTTTCAGTACTTTTCAAAGCAGTTCACCGATGATTACCTCTCAAACCACCTGCATGGTCAACAGGCGAGGAAGGTATTCATTCAACACCCACGGTACAATATTGAACCCTTGCTGAAGAGGACGAAGGTTGGGCGGGCAATTGTCCATAGCCACTGGCCTAAAGTTGCAAGGACATTCAACATCACTAAAGGCTCAATATTTTCCTTCCGCTTCTGCAGTTTCCCAGATGAGATTCATCTATCTATTTACCGTGTATGATGCTACTTTCCAAAGGTTTTTGATGCTGCATGTGAAACTTGGTGCTGTTGTGTAATGGCGTAACTGAGTGCCGAAGCTATCTGATGTAATTCGATTATGAAATCCTGGTTGCTTTTATACGGATATGAAATATCTGGCATGTTTTATAAGAAATATCAGTTTGATTAGTACATGGATTATCAATAATAGGCTAATTACCCTACTTATTGGGCTTTTCTATTGCAGACGGTTACTTAGACAACACCGTGGGCGATGAACTCAAACAACCCACATGGTTTCTAGAAAGTAGGCGTGTTTGATCAACTAACAATCACACATGGCTTCCGGCAGTGAACTGTTTGTGTTAGGCCGCACAAACGTTTCCACACAAAGAACTGTGTGTGATATACATACGAACGGAAACGTTTTCCCTGGATTGATTGTGTGGGATCTACATAAGAACATAAATGAATTCCTTGGATTGATTGTGTGTGATATACATACCTACGGAAATGTTTTTCTGGGATTCACCATGTGGGATGTACATACATACGGAAATGATTTTCTCGGATTACCGTGTGGGATGTACATACCTACGGAAATTATTGGGTTTTGATGCCTCGCCCGATCGCACACGGCCCCAGCCTGGGTCCCGGGAGGGCCTATCCCCGACGATTTCTGGGTCGTGTGGGAAGGACACCCTATCGCACACACTTACTTGGCGACAGTTCCAAATGCCATCGCAGAAAGGGGTTAAAAACCGTTTGTTTAGCACGTCGTTGTACCAATGCACGCTCAGCGGATTCATCTCCAAGTCTGCGAGCGTGCCTTGCCGTTCTTCAAAATCTTGAAGAAGGTAGGGCCCACGAAGTGGACTCCATAAGCAGATGCAACACTGCAAGATTTGAAGACCTACTTGTCTTATGTGCCCACTTTGGTTGCTCCCAAACCACGAGAGCCGTTGCTGCTATATCTGGCGGCAACTAATCAAGTGGTTAGTGCAACACTAGTGGCGCAGCGGGAAGTGGAAGAGGCAGTAGCCTCAGCCAGTGTCCCTTCCGGCGAAAAGAATGGGCACAGCCCGGCAAGGCCAGACGTGGACCAAGACAAAGGAGAGCACGACAACAGAGGCAACCACAAGGACGCGGCAAGGAAGAAAGTGGTGCAGCGCCCAGTGTACTTCGTCAGCTCCCTATTGCAGGGGGCTAGATCCAGGTACTCTGTTGTGCAAAAGTTGATTTTCGCCTTGTCATGGCCTCAAGGAAACTGCGCCACTACTTCCAAGCCCACGAGATCACCGTTGTCACCCTCTTCCCTTTGCAAAGCATACTCCAAAACCCTGAGGCTACCGGCAGAATAGTGGAGTGGGCATTGGAGTTATCCAGCTTTGTCTTGAAGTTTGAAAGCACATCAACAATTCAGAGCAGGGCATTCGCAGAGTTTATTGCAGAATGGACGCCAACCCCTGATGAAGAGGTACTGGAGACAGTTATTCCCAGCAAGGAAGCATCCCAAGAATGGATCGTGCATTTTGATGGTGCCTTATCCCTACAAGGTGCGGGGGTTGGCGTGCTTCTCTTTGCTACCACTAGAAAGCACCTTAAGTACGTTGTCCAGATGCATTTTCCCCGGGAAGAGGGGACCAACAATACTGCAGAGTATTAGGGGCTCCTTGCCGGGCTAATGATTGCAAGAGAACTGGGGATCAAGAAGCTGATCATCCGAAGAGATTCACAATTCGTGGTGAGACAAGACAAAAAGGATTACCAAAGTCCATTGATGGAGGCATACGTTAAGAAAGTGAAAAGACTAGAGGGGCGCTTTGACGGATTGCAAACAGAGCACGTACCCTGTGCGGAAAATAGCATTGTTGATCATATGTCAAAGTGCCCTGCGCAGAAGCATCCTATGGAACCAGGAGACCGTACTAAACCCTCCGTATCCCCAGGAACAATGGCCCGGAAGAGGAGGAAACTGGACTCCGGCAAGCCTCTCCCGATAGAGCCTCCCGGGGCTCTTGACAGAGAGATTGACGGGAACAACCCCCCTTCGGTTGTTGAGCCACCCCCTCCCACTAGAACACCGGTCCTCATGGTCAAGGGGTGCACTCTCACGAAGGAGGAGGTGCCGCTAGTCCTCGTTACCGAGCCCTAGGCTCCAACTTGGGCAAGGCACATAGTTCATTTCCTCCAAACCAGAGAACTTCTCGAAGAGCAAGAAGAAACTGAAAGAGTAGCCTGGAGGGCCAGTATGTATCAGTTCGTCGATGACACAATATACAGAAGAAGGCCCAACAATGTGAAATTGAAGTGCATTTGCCGGGAAGAAGGAAAGGAACTGCTGGCACAAATACACAAAGGCATGTGCGGCTCCCACATTGGATCAAAGGCTTTGGTTGGGAAAGCATACCAGCAAGGATCTTATTGGCCCACAGCCCTCCAAGATGCGGTCAAGCTAGTCACCAAATGTGAAGCCCGCCAGTTCCATTCCAAGGAAATCCATCTGCCTGCCCAAGCTCTTTAGACAATCCATTTGTCATGGCCGTTTTCGGTATAGGGGCTCGATATCCTCGTCCCTTTACCCCATGCTGCCGGGGGCTTTGAATTCTTGTTCATTGCAATCGACAAGTTTTCAAAGTGGCTGGAAGTAGAAGTCGTGAGGAAGGGGACTGCTCAGTCAGCTATCAAGTTCTAGAAAGGATTGGTGTGCCGCTTCGGGGTCCCTGCCCAGATCAACACTGACAACAACACCCAATTCACGAGCGGTGCCTTCATGCAATACGTTCATGCCCTCGGAAGCAGGATCTCATTTGCTTCTGTTGCACATCCCAGAAGCAATGGACAAGCTGAGAGGGTGAATGCTGAAGTGTTGCAAGGACTCAAGACAAGAACATTTGATAAGCTGCAGAAATGCGGCAGGTGATGGATTGACGAGCTACCTGTGGTTCTTTGGTCCCTCGGTACGACACCAAATCGAGTTACTGGGCAGACTCCCTTCTCCCTAGTCTATGGGGCAGAAGCAGTTATCCTCACGAAACTCATTTACGTGTCATCTCAAGTGCTTGCCTACGATGAAGTAGCACAGGATCAACACCGGTGTGACGACGCTCTGCTTCTCGAGGAGAACCGTCTCCGGGCTGCTACGTGTGTTGCACTCTACCAGAAAGCCCCGCGTTGCTATCACAGCTGCAGGGTTCATGCCCAGTGTTTTGAGGTAGGAGACCTTGTCCTTAGGCGCGTTCAGTCCGCCATGGGTACAAACAAGTTGACGCCGAAGTGGGGAGGCCCTTACCGGGTGGTATGAGTCACCAGACCTAGCGCAGTTTGTCTGGAGACCAGAGATATTCAATTGCAAAACTCGTGGAATATTGATCATCTCCGCAAGTTCTACCCGTAAGGCGCAGCTGTCAGGCCGTGCCCGGCAACCACCCTTTTGTACAGGCCTTGCCTCAGTTGCATGTAACCCCTTGTACAAAACCACGCGCAGACTGATACGTCTCCAACGTATCTATAATTTTTGATTGTTCCATGCTGTTATATTATCATTCTGGGATGTTTTATAATCATTTTGAAGTCATTTTATATCATTTTTTGGTACTAACCTATTGACATAGTGCCGAGTGCCAGTTGTTGTTTTTTGCATGGTTTTACATCGCAGGAAATCAATACCAAACGGAATCCAAACGCAGCAAAAAATTGTGGATTTTTTGGACTAGAATACATCCAATGGGCCGGAGAAGCGCCTGGGGGGTGCTCCAAGGGGAGCACAACCCACCAGGGCACGCCTGGAGGCCCAGGCGCGCCCTGGAGGATTGTGCCCACCTCAGGTGCCTCCCAAACCGCCTCTTTACTCTATAAATACCTCAATATTCCAGAAACCCTAGGGGAGTCAATGAAAATCAATTCCAGCCGCTGCAAGTTCCAGAAACACCAGATCCAATCTAGACACCATCACAAAGGGGTTCATCATGTCCATTGGTGCCTCTCCGATGATGTGTGAGTAGTTCTTTGCAGACCTACGGGTCCGTAGTTAGTAGCTAGATGGCTTCCTCTCTCTCGTTTGATTCTCAATACAATGGTCTCTTGGAGATCCATATGATGTAATTCTTTTTGCGGTGTGTTTGATGGGATCCGATGAACTTTGAGTTTATGATCAGATCTATCTTTTTATCCATGAAAGTTATTTGAGTCTTCTTTGATCTCTTATATGCGTGATTGCTTATAGCCCCATATTTCCTCTCCGATATTTGGGCTTTGATTGGCCAACTTGATCTATTTATCTTGCAATGGGAAGATGTGCTTTGTGATGGGTTCGATCTTACGGTGCTTGCTCCCTGTGACAGAAGGGGAACCGACACGTATGTATCATTGCCATTAAGGATAACAAGATGGGGTCTATTTCTACATAAATAGATCTTGTCTACATCATTTCATCGTTCTTATTGCATTACTCTGTTTCTCCATGAACTTAATACACTAGATGGATGTTGGATAGTGGTCGATGTGTGGAGTAATACTAGTAGATGCAGGCATGAGTTGGTGTACTAATCTTGGACGTGATGCATATATAATGATCATTTCCTGGATATCATTATGATTATTTAAATTTCTATCAATTGCTCAATAGTAATTTGTTCACCCACCGTTTGCTATTTTTCTCGAGAGAAGCCACTAGTGAATACTTCGGCCCCCGGGTCTCTTCCTTAATATATTTGCCTTTGCGTTCTATTTTCCTTTACTTTTATTTTCAGATCTATTAAATAAAAATACAAAAATACCTTGCTGCAATTTATTTTATTTGGTGTTCGATCTATCAACTTATTACAACTCTCTCACATCCGTTTGCCAAATTCTGGCGCCGTTACCCGAAAGGGATTGACAAACCCTTTAATACGTCGGGTTGCGAGTATTTGTTATTTGTGTGCAGGTGTTGTTTACATAGTGTTGCTTAGTTCTCCTACTGGTTCGATAACCTTGGTCTCATCACTGAGGGAAATACCTACCGTCGCTGCGCTATATCATCCCTTCCTCTTTGGGGAAATACTGTTGCCGGGGAGACATCATCAACATCTACCAGGTTCCTAATCACAAATCTCATATCCTTGCAGTTTACATTATTTGCCATTTGCCTCTCGTTTTCCTCTCCCCCACTTCACAAAAAATTTCCTTTTTATTCGCCCTCTTTTTCGTTCGCCGTTTTCTCATCAGATCTACCCTTTTGCTTGCAATCATGAGTGATTTCGATATGGCAGCAACAGATGATGGCCTAACTCCTAAGATTGGATGTACGGGCAATCTGGATGCTAAATTTTTTATCTTGGGGCAAGGGAATGTTATGGGAAAAGAACGTATCCAAGAATTTTTCAATTGTGTTGGAAATCTAAGTCTTGATGATGCCCCTATACTTACAAATACTAGATCTTAAGCGGATGCTATTTCTGCACTAGTTCCGGAACTTGAAAGTAAATTTATCCATCCTCATCCTACTTTGCAAAGATTGTTTTTTGAGCTCCCCGTTATAAAGAATACTAAGACTAAAAAGTTGGCCACTCTCGTTCTTATGAATGAATTTGACTACATAATACGGGAAGCTGGGAAAATCTTTGATTTTTATGGTATGAATCGTGAAAAGCCCGTGATAGATGAAATTCTTTACCACAGTGATTATGCGTTAAGACATTTCCTTGGGGATAACCCAACCTTTGATGAGAAACTTAAAAAGGAAGTCCCCATTTTAGATGTAATCTAACAGGTTTTCAATAATGTTAATCAACAATACTCTTGGATTGTTGCCGGAAATCAAAGGGGTTATGATGATAAGCAACTTAGTAGTGCTAAAGTTTCTATGGATAATATGTTTTATGTTGTTTGTACAAAACCCGTGGCAAAAACATCTCTAAGGAAACTAAGTACAAAGACGAAAAAACTTAGATACTTACTTTATGCCTAGCTAGGGGCGTAAAACAACATCTCTTGTTGGGAGGCAACCCAATGAATAAAATTTATTTTTGCCTTTTTCTTCCTGTTCTTGAGTGTTTGCACAATTATGCTACTGTTATGATTGTGTTCTAACAAAAGCGCGATAAAATACCAATTATTTCTGAATAAGATTAATATACAAATTTCTCAGGTTGTCCTAATGTTTCAGAATTTTTGGAGTTACAAAAGTATTCGAAATATCCAGATTGCTACAGACTGTTCTATTTTTGACATATTCTATTTTCTTTGCGTTGTTTGCTTGTTTTGATGATTCTATGGTTTTCTTTGAAGAGTTTTTGCCATAGAAAACTTGGAATACAGTAGATATAATTCAAGAATAAAATATGAATTGGTTTGCAACAAGACTTATAGTAGTGATTTGTTTTATTATACTAACGGATCTCACGAAGGTTTTGTTGAGTTTTGTGTGATTGAAGTTTTCAAGTTTTGGTGATGTTATAATGGATGAAGGAATAAGGAGTAAGAAGAGCCTAAGCTTGGGGATGCCCATGGCATCCCAAGCTATTATCCAAATAGAAGCAAGCAACTAAGTTTGGGGATGCCCGAGTGGCATCCCCTCTTTCTTCTAACGACCATCGGTATTTTACTCAAAGTTATATTTTTATTCGTCACATACTATGAGTTTAGCTTGGAGCGTCTTGCATGATATGAGTCTTTGCTTGTTTTGCTTTGTGTTTTAAGTCTTGAACCCTTGCTATACACACATGCCATGACTTGTTAGAATTGCTCTCTATGCTTCACATACATTTTTATGAGATATGGAATTGCTCTAGTACTTCACTTATACCTTTTTGAACACGGTGCGCTTTAGTATTTTTTTAAATAAATTCTCTCTTGCTTCACTTAAATTAATTTTAGAGAAAGAAATATTATTATCATGATCTTCACTTATATTTGTTTGAGTTTATCAAAAGCAACACATGAAAATTAGTCCCAAAGTGATAGATATCCAAGAAGGATATAATAAAAACTTTCATTAAGATCATTGGACAAAATAAACTTGATTCCTTGTAATAGTTTTGAGATATGATGATGTGATATGTGAGTCATGTTGATGAGTAATTATGCTTTAGTAAGAATATTGGTGTTAAGGTTTGTGATTCCCTATGCAAGCACGAAAGTCAATAGTTATGCAATGAAATTACATCCTACTTGTGGTGCATTATTCGGTGTTAATTATGCTTAATGCTCACTTATGAGATTATTCATTTCTTGGTTGGTCGCTTCTCAATCTTTTGCTGGCCTTCATTTTGCACTAAGTATGATCACTACTTGTGCATCCAAAATCCTTTAAACCAATTTTTCCACATGATTCCACCATACCTACCTATATGCGGTATTCTTTTGCCATTCTAAGCAAATTTGTATGTGCCATCTCTAATTTTCAAAATAAATTTCTCTTTTGTGTGCTCGTACCGCTCATGAATCGGTAAGGGGTGGCTAATGTATTTCCATGCTAGATATGTTATTCTCACGATGAGTGTTTATTCACTTGTCATTGCATGAGAGTAAGGCAAAGGTATTAGGGATGCCCAATCCCGAAATGAAAAATGAATTTACTTTATGTTGTCAAATAATAAATTCCTTGGAAAGTGTTGGTATGGAAGGCACCCGTTGATATGGCTAGCCATGGAAAGTGAAAGTATGGTTGAAAAAGGAATAAACTTTAATTTCTGTTTGGGAACCGCCTATGATATATCTAGCATGGAAAGTATTGGGAACTTCTCGATAGTTCTTGTTCATAGGAAAAGCATGCCTCCCAGATTTTTTTATCTCTATGTTTTTTGCTTTGAGCTCTGGCACCTCTACAAATCCGTACTTCCCTCCGCGAAGGGCCTTTCTTTTACTTTATGCAATTTTCATTTTTAATTTGAGCCTCCATCTTCTCTTATAAAGCACCAACTAGCAGGCACTATGATCGTACTTGAGCATTGGGTGTAGCTAATATGCGAGTGTGTTTCATGAATAGATCAATGATTGAGCATGATGGGCTAGGGATAACTTATTTTAGCGTTGATATTTTGAAAGACATGGTTGCTTATTGATATGCTTGAGTATTTAAGTCTCATGTAAAAACTAGACTATTGCTTTGAACCATATAAAAAGTCCAAATGTACATGCTATAAAGAAAAGAATATGTGATGAACCTGTTAGGCAGCATTCCACATCAAAAAATTTGTCTTTATCATTTACCTACTTGAGGACGAGCATGAATTATGCTTGGGGATGCTGATGCGTCTCCAATGTATCTATAATTTTTTATTGTTCCATGCTGTTATATTATCATTCTTAGATGTTTTATAATCGTTTTATAGTCATTTTATATCATTTTTTGGTACTAACCTATTGACATAGTGCCGAGTGCCAGCTGCTGTTTTTTGCATGTTTTTTACATCGCAGGAAATCAATACCAAACGGAGTCCAAACGCAACAAAAAAATTGTGGATTTTTTTGGACTAGAATACATCCAATGGGCCGGAGAAGCGCCTGGGGGGTGCTCCAAGGGGAGCACAACCCACCCGGGCACGCCTGGAGGCCCAGGTTCGCCTTGGTGGATTGTGCCTGCCTCAGGTGCCTCCCAAACCGCCTCTTTACTCTATAAATACCTCAATATTCCAGAAACCCTAGGGGAGTCAACGAAAATCAATTCCAGCCGCTGCAAGTTCCAGAAACACCAGATCCGATCTAGACACCATCACGGAGGGGTTCATCATGTCCATTGGTGCCTCTCCGATGATGTGTGAGTAGTTCTTTGCAGACCTACGGGTCCGTAGTTAGTAGCTAGATGGCTTCCTCTCTCTTGTTTGATTCTCAATACAATGGTCTCGTGGAGATCCATATGATGTAATTCTTTTTGCGGTGTGTTTGATGGGATCCGATGAACTTTGAGTTTATGATCAGATCTATCTTTTTATCCATGAAAGTTATTTGAGTCTTCTTTAATCTCTTATATGTGTGATTGCTTATAGCCCCATATTTCCTCTCCAATATTTGGGTTTTGTTTGGCCAACTTGATCTATTTATCTTGCAACGGGAAGATGTGCTTTGTGATGGGTTCGATCTTACGGTGCTTGCTCCCTGTGACAGAAGGGGAACCGACACGTATGTATCATTGCCATTAAGGATTACAAGATGGGGTCTATTTCTACATAAATAGATCTTGTCTACATCATTTCATCGTTCTTATTGCATTACTCCGTTTCTCCATGAACTTAATACACTAGATGCATGTTGGATAGTGGTCGATGTGTGGAGTAATACTAGTAGATGCAGGCAGGAGTTGGTGTACTAATCTTGGACGTGATGCATATATAATGATCATTTCCTGGATATCGTTATGATTATTTAAAGTTCTATCAATTGCTCAATAGTAATTTGTTCACCCACCGTTTGCTATTTTTCTCAAGAGAAGCGACTAGTGAAAACTACGGCCCCCGGCTCTTCCTTAATATATTTGCCTTTGCGTTCTATTTTCCTTTACTTTTATTTTTAGATATATTTAATAAAAAATACAAAAATACCTTGCTGCAATTTATTTTATTTGGTGTTCGATCTATCAACTTATTACAACTCTCTCACATCCGTTTGCCAAATTCTGGCGCCGTTACCCGAAAGGGATTGACAAACCCTTTAATACGTCGGGTTGCGAGTATTTGTTATTTGTGTGCAGGTGCTGTTTACATAGTGTTGCTTGGTTCTCCTACTGGTTCGATAACCTTGGTCTCATCACTGAGGGAAATACCTACCGTCACTATGCTGCATCATCCCTGCCTCTTTGGGGAAATACCGACGTAGTTCTAGCAAACATCATAGACCCTGAGCAACAGAGAAATAAATGAAGAGCTGGGCCCCCCCCCGACAAGTTGCATGCATGCATAAGCATATCATGAGCATCGCATGTTCATATAGATAAGATCACATCTGGCATCATTTTCATCTACATAAACTGCAGGCTCCTGCTGTGGACTTGGTCCCCAAGAGGAGATAAGAAGACGAGCCAACACTGCGATCTCCGGCAAGGCAAAAAGGTAAGTTATTTCTCTTATCCATACATGTTCTGTAAGTAAGGACTTGTGCATAAGAAAACATCGTTGCCTTTCAAAACTTAGGTGCTCCCATCCTCTTTGTTGAACATTGCTTCGGTTAGGATGGTCGCAGTGGCCTTTGTCGAAAAAGGACTGGAGGGGGGCTGGTCCCCCTTCATGATTTGTGCCCGGTAGGCCTAACTCCGCGGCAACAAGACTGAGGGGACCAACAGGATAGCTTGCCGGGGGAAAGTTGTTTACCTAAAAGTATAGAGGCATCCCACCTCTGCATGGACATACTACATGCACGAGTCCCTAGCAAGGTTTATCTTTTTCATTAATGTGCTGATCAAACAAGTCCAAACCTTACATGACACAAACATGGATTAAAGACATTACATAATTTGAACTAAAATTTGGCAAGTGCCTACAGATTTAAGGTTGAAAAAAGATAAGTGCCCCGTGATGCCCTTTCTTGTCCCTCTCCTCCTAGGCACTGCGGCAGGAGGTGAAGAGGGCAAAAGGGGCGCCTGGGCAGAAGCCCAGCCTGACCCTGTCGGGCTCCAAGAGAGGTAGCCCGACAAGAGCGGAAGGGTGCGGACGAAGGCGATGGTGAAGAAGTCGAAGGAGACGACCCGTTAACCGCCACCACCAGGGCCAACAGGACGCGACAGAGCGAACGAAGTTGCAGCCCTCGAGGAAGCCTGCCGGGGCCCAGCTGGAAGGCTGTTGGAGGAGCCGGAAGCACCACATCCACTCCTGCTCACAACTGCCCGGCAAACCACCTTGCCGGAAAGGAGACGCAGATGCAGATGGTGCTACCGCCGCCTGATGGTGATGGTGCGACTGGTGCTCAGCCAGAGTCAGAGTCATCGCCCTCTCGATCGGTGCCGTCGTCATCGCCGTCACTGTCCTCCTCGTCGCTATCGCTCAAGCATGAACTTTCATCGTCGGTCGAGCTCTCTGAGCAGCACCCTAAGCGAGCACCCGAGCTCCCAAAAACCTTGATGGAAAGGAAACCGACCTCCATTAACTTAAAATGGAGGACGTGCCCTTCCGACAAGATGTGGGCACAGACAAAATTCTTCCAGCCTCGACGTAAGTACATGACCTGAGGAGCAGGGAAACCTACATCCACCTATATGCTGCCATTCCAATAGCCCCTCATGTGCAGTTTCAACGCCCGCCGCTGTTGAAGCTCCATCGCCCTTGCAAATGGGGTGGGGTGATACGTCCATTTTGCATCATGCTTTTATATTGATATTTATTGCATTATGGGTTGTTATTGCACATTATGTCACAATACTTATGCATATTATCTCTTATTTTACAAGGTTTACATGAAGAGGGAGAATGCCGGTAGCTGGGATTCTGGGCTGGAAAAGGAGCAAATATTAGAGACCTATTCTGCACAGCTCCAAAAGTCCTGAAACTTAACAGAAGTTATTTCTAGAATATATAAAAAATATTGGGCGAAAGAAGTACATGAGGGGGCCCACACCCTGGCACGAGGGTGGGGGGCGCGCCCTACCCCCTGGGCGCGCCCCCCCTGCCACATGGGCTCCCTGGTGGCCCTCCGATGCCCATCTTCTAATATATGAGGTCTTTCGTCTGAGAAAAAACAATAAGCAAGCTTTGGGGAAGAAACTCCGCCGCCACGAGGCGGAACCAATCTAGGGCTCTGACAGAGCTGTTCTGCCAGGGAAACTTCCCTCAGGGAGGGGGAAATCATCACCGTCGTCATCACCAACGATCCTCTCATCGGGAGGGGGTCAATCTCCATCAACATCTTCGCTAGCACCATCTCATCTCAAACCCTAGTTCATCTCTTGTATCCAATCTTTGTATCCAAACCTCAGATTGGTACATGTGGGTTGCTAGTAGTGTTGATTACTCCTTGTAGTTGATGCTAGTTGGTTTACTTGGTGGAAGATCATATGTTCAGATCCATTATGCATATTAATACCCCTCTGATTATGAACATGAATATGCTTTGTGAGTAGTTACGTTTGTTTCTGAGGACATGGGAGAAGTCTTGCTATAAGTAGTCATGTGAATTTGATATTCGTTCGATATTTGGATGAGATGTATGTTGTCATCCCTCTAGTGGAGTCATGTGAACATCGACTACATGGCACTTCACCATTGTTTGGGCCTAGAGGGGGGCATTGGGAAGTAATAAGTAGATGATGGGTTGCTAGAGTGACAGAAGCTTAAACCCTAGTTTATGCGTTGCTTCGTAAGGGGCTGATTTGGATCCATATGTTTCATGCTATGGTTAGTTTTACCTTAATACTTCTGTTGTAGTTGCGGATGCTTGCAATGGGGGTTAGTCATAAGTGGGATGCTTGTCCAAGTAAGGGCAGCACCCAAGCACCGGTCCACCCACATATCAAATTATCCAGGTACCGAACGCGAATCATATGAACGTGATGAAAACTAGCTTGACGATAATTCCCATGTGTCCTCGGGAGCGCTTTCCTTCATATAAGAGTTTGTCCAGGCTTGTCCTTTGATACAAAAAGGATTGGGCCATCTTGCTGCACCTTATTTACTTTTATTACTTGCTACTCGTTACAAATTACCTTATCACAAAACTATCTATTACCGACAATTTCAGTGCTTGCAGAGAATACCTTACTGAAAACTGCTTATCATTTCCTTCTGCTCCTCGTTCGGTTTGACACTCTTACTTATCGAAAAGCTACGATAGATACCCTACACTTATGGGTCATCAAGAATCTTTTCTGGCATCGTTGCCGGGGAGTGAAGCGCCTTTGGTAGGTGGAATTTGGTAAGGAAAAATTTATATAGTGTGCCGAATTTTACGGTCACTTGTTACTATGGAACATAATCCTTTGAGGGGCTTGTTCGGGGTATCTTTGCCCCGACCAGTAGAGCAAAGAGTTTCCCCTCAATCTACTGAACCTACTAAAAATGTTTACATTGAAATTCCTTCGGGTATGATAGAGAAACTGCTAGCTAATCCTTTTGCAGGAGATGGAACATTACATCCCGATTTGCACTTAATATATGTGGATGCAGTTTGTGGATTATTTAATCTTGCAGGTATGCCCGAGGATGTTATCAAGAAGAAGGTTTTCCCTTTATCTTTGAAGGGAGATGCATTGACATGGTATAGGCTATGTGATGATATGGGATCATGGGACTATAAGCGATTGAAATTGGAATTTCACCAGAAGTTTTATCCTATGCACCTTGTTCACCGTGATCGTAGTTATATATATAATTTTGGCCTCGCAAAGGAGAAAGCATCGCTCAAGCTTGGGGGAGGCTTAAGTCAATGTTATATTCATGCCCCAATCATGAGCTCTCAAGAGAAATGATTATTCAAAAAATTTATGCTCGGCTTTCTCTCAGTAATCGCTCCATGCTCGATACTTCTTGTACTGGATCTTTTATGACGAAGACTTTTGAATTCAAATGGGATTTATTGGAAAGAATTAAACGCGTCTCTGAAGATTGGGACCTCGACGAAGGTAAGGAGTCAGGTATAACACCTAAGTTTGATTGTGTTAAATCTTTTATGAATACGGATGCTTTTCGTGAATTTAGCACTAAATTCGGACTTGACTATGAGATAGTAGCTTCTTTCTGTGAATCGTTTGCTACTCATGTTGATCTCCCTAAGGAGAAGTGGTTTAAATATAATCCTCCCATTGAAGTAAAAGCAGTTGCACCTATTAAAGTTGAAGAAAAGACTATCACTTATGATGATCCTGTTGTTCCTACTGCTTATATTGAGAAATCACCTTTCCCTGTTAGGATAAAGAATCATGCTAAAGCTTCAACTGTGGTTAACAAAAGTAATATTAAGACACCTAAACCCCCTGAGAAAATTAAATTTGAACCTAGTATTGCTATGGTTAAAGATCTCTTGGCTGATAATATTGATGGGTGTGTTATTTACTTCTGCAATGAAGCTGCTAGAATTGCTAGACCTAATGCTAAAAATAAACATAGACCTGTTGTAGGCATGCCTGTTATTTCTGTTAAAATAGGAGATCATTGTTATCATGGCTTATGTGATATGGGTGCTAGTGCAAGTGCAATACCTCATTCCTTATACAAAGAAATTATGCATGATATTGCACCTGCTGAGATAGAAGATATCAATGTTACCATTAATAAACTTGCCAATAGAGATACTATTTCACCGATTGGGATTGTTAGAGATGTTGAAGTCTTGTGTGGGAAAGTTAAATATCCTACTGATTTTCTTGTTCTTGGTTCCCCACAAGATGACTTTTGTCCCATTATATTTGGTAGACCCTTCTTGAATACTGTTAATGCTAAGATAGACTCCAATAAGGATATTGTTTCTGTTGGTTTAGGGGATATGTCTCATGAGTTTAATTTTGCTAAATTTCGTAGACAACCCCATGATAAAGAATTGCCTAGTAAAGATGAAATTATTGGTCTTGCTTCTATTGTCGTGCCTCCTACTGATCCTTTAGAACAATATTTGCTAGACCATGAAAATGATATGTTTATGAATGAAAGAAAGAAGGGAAATAGATGAAGTGTTCTTTAAACAGGGACCTATTCTGAAACACAAACTGCCTGTTGAAATCTTAGGGGATCCTCCTCCACCCAAGGGTGATCCCATGTTTGAGCTTAAACCATTGCTTGATACTCTTAAATATGATTATCTTGATGAAAAGAAGATATATCCTATTATTATTAGTGCTAACCTTTCAGAGCATGAAGAAGAGAGATTGTTGAAAACTCTGAAGAAGCACCGTGCTGCTATTGGATATACTCTTGATGATCTTAAGGGCATTAGTCCCACTCTATGTCAACACAAGATAAACTTGGAGAAAGACGCCAAACCAATTATTGATCACCAACGACGGCTAAATCCTAAGATGGAAGAAGTGGTAAGAAAGGAAATATTAAAGCTCCTTGAAGCAGGTATAATTTATCCCGTTGCTGATAGTCAGTGGGTAAGTCCTGTCCATTGTGTCCCTAAGAAGGGAGGTATTACTGTCATTCCTAATGATAAAGATGAATTAATTCCGCAAAGAATTATTATATGTTATAGGATGGTAATTGATTTCCGCAAATTAAATAAAACTACTAAAAAGATCATTACCCTTTGCCTTTCATTGATCAAATGCTAGAAAGATTATCCAAACATACACACTTTTGCTTTCTAGATGGTTACTCTGGTTTCTCTCGAATACCTGTGTCAGCTGATGATCAAGAAAAGACTACTTTTACTTGCCCTTTCGGTACCTTTGCTTATAAACGTATGCCTTTTGGTTTATGTAATGCACCTGCTACCTTTCAAAGATGCATGATGGCTATATTCTCTGACTTTTGTGAAAAGATCTGTGAAGTTTTCATGGATGATTTCTCTATTTATGGATCCTTTTTTGATGATTGCTTGAGAAACCTTGATTGAGTTTTGCAGAGATGTGAAGAAACTAACCTTGTCTTGAATTGGAAAAAATGCCACTTTATGGTTAATGAAGGTATTGTCTTGGGGCATAAAATTTCTGAAAGAAGTATTGAAGTTGACAAAGCTAAGGTTGATGCTATTGAAAAGATGTCATGTCCCAAGGACATCAAAGGTATAAGAAGTTTCCTTGGTCATGCTAGTTTTTATAGGAGGTTCATTAAGGACTTCTCAAAAATCTCCCGGCCTCTGACTAACCTATTACAAAAAGATATTCCTTTTGTCTTTGATGATGATTGTGTAGAAGCATTTGAAATACTTAAGAAAGCCTTGATTTCTGCACCTATTGTTCAGCCACCTGAGTGGAATTTACCCTTTGAAATCATGTGTGATGCTAGTGATTATGCTGTAGGGGCTGTTCTAGGACAAAGAGTTGATAAGAAATTAAATGTTATTCAATATGCTAGTAAAACTCTAGACAATGCCCAGAGAAACTGTGCTACCACTGAAAAGGAATTCTTAGCAGTTGTATTTGCTTGTGATAAGTCCAGACCTTATATTGTTGATTCTAAAGTAACTATTCACACTGATCATGTTGCTATTAAATATCTTATGGAAAAGAAAGATGCCAAACCTAGACTTATTAGATGGGTTCTCGTGCTACAAGAATTTGATTTGCATATTATTGATAGAAAGGGAGCTGAGAACCCCGTTGCAGACAACTTGTCTAGGTTAGAGAATGTTCTTAATGACCCACTACCTATTGATGATAGCTTTCCTGGTGAACAATTAAATGTCATAAATGCTTCTCGTACTGCTCCATGGTATGCTGATTATGCTAATTACATTGTTGCTAAATTTATACCATCCAGTTTCACATACCAACAAAAGAAAAAGTTCTTCTATGATTTAAGACATTACTTTTGGGATGACCCACACCTTTATAAAGAAGGAGTAGATGGTGTTATTAGACGTTGTGTACCTGAGCATGAACAAGAACAGACCCTACGTAAGTGTCACTCCGAAGCTTATGGAGGACACCATACTAGAGATAGAACTACACACAAGGTATTGCAATCGGGTTTTTATTGGCCTACTGTCTTCAAGGATGCCCGTAAGTTTGTCTTATCTTGTGACGAATGTCAAAGAATTGGTAATATTAGTAGACGTCAAGAAATGCCTATGAATTATTCACTTGTTATTTAACCATTTGATGTTTGGGGCTTTGATTATATGGGACCTTTTCCTTCCTCTAATGGGTATACACATATTTTTAGTTGCTGTTGATTACGTTACTAAGTGGGTAGAAGCTATTCCAACTAGTAGTGCTGATCATAACACCTCTATTAAGATGCTTAAAGAAGTTATTTTTTCGAGGTTTGGAGTCCCTAGATACTTAATGACTGATGGTGGTTCACATTTTATTCATGGTGCCTTTCGAAAAATGCTTGCTAAGTATGATGTTAATCATAGAATTGCATCTCCATACCATCCACAGTCTAGTGGTCAAGTAGAACTTAGCAATAGGGAGCTTAAATTAATTTTGCAAAAGACTATTAATAGATCTAGAAAGAATTGGTCCAAGAAACTTGATGATGCATTATGGGCTTATAGAACTAGATACAAAAATCCTATGGGTATGTCTCCGTATAAAATGGTTTATGGAAAAGCATGACACTTGCCTCTTGAATTAGAACATAAGGCCTATTGGGCTATTAAAGAGCTCAAGTATGACTTCAAACTTGCTGGTGAGAAGAGGCTTTTTGACATTAGCTCACTTGATGAGTGGAGAACCCAGGCTTATGAAAATGCCAAGTTGTTTAAAGAAAAAGTTAAAAGATGGCATGATAAAAGGATACAAAAATGTGAGTTCAATGTAAATGATTATGTATTGTTATACAGCTCTCGTTTAAGACTTTTTGCAGGCAAACTTCTCTCTAAATGGGAAGGTCCTTACATAATCGAGGAGGTCTATCATTTCGGTGCCATAAAAATCAACAACTTCGAAGGCACAAATCCGAAAGTGGTGAACAGTCAAAGAATCAAACATTATATCTCAGGTAATCCTATAAATGTTGAAACTAATGTTATTGAAACCGCAACCCCGAAGGAATACATAAGGGACACTTTCCAGAACGTTTCAGACTCCAAAAGGAATAGGTACGTGGTACGATAAGTAAACCGACCCCAAAACAGTTCTAATGGCAATTTTTCTCCGTTTTGGAATATTTTAAAAAATAGGAAAATAAGAAGCAGACCGAAAAGGACACGAGGCTTCCACGAGGGTGGAGGGCGCGTCCTACCCCCTGGGCGCGCCCCCTACCTTGTGGGCACCTCGTGTGCTCTCCGGACTCCGTTTTCTTGCACGATACATCTTTTGGTCGGAAAAAATTCATTATATAATCTCCCGAAGGTTTTGACCACCGTATCACGCAAAAATCTCCTGTTGTTGTTTCGAGCTGTTTTCTGCCAGGGTTATCAAGGCCAAGCATCATTTCGTCTCGCTCCTCCTCCAACAATGAGGGTAACGATGCTTGGCTAATGAAGATAGAGCTAAAGAGAGAAGAGCCCGGAGAGATCAACAAGGATGATAGGATCAAGAAGGCCATGGGGGACCAAGTTCCGGCAGTAGCAGAAGAAGACATCCTTCCACCTCACCACAATCTCTTTACCCCAACGGAGATTGATGCTTTCAAGATGATTAAGTTAGCTCGTATTCAAAACAAGTATCTCACAAGTGAAAATATTCTGTTGAAGGAGCATACCATCGCACTCAAGGGCATTATACGCAAATTGGAGGATCTCTTACGCTCGATGTGTGACTACCCATCATCACCAACACCTTCTTCACCAACAAAGAAGAACTGAGCATCAGGTATGGGTACTCCCCTTGGCAACTGCCAAGCTTGGGGGAGTGCCCCGATATCGTATCACCATCACTTTTATCTTTACCGTTTTTCTTAGTTCGATCGTTTTGGTAATATGTTGATCTGGTAGAATAAAGTTTTAGTATGATCTAGTTGTGAGTTTTGCTTTATGATCTTCTTATGTAATCGAGTCCGTGAGCTATATATAATAAAGATTAGTGTTGAGTCAAGGGCTTGATTATTTTGCTATGATCTTGAGGGAATAAAATAAAGAGAAGAAATAAAAAGAAATAAAGAGATCATATGGATCTTATGGAGAGTAATGAGCTCACATATAAAGAGTATGATGAATAAAAGTTGTTGAGAGTTGACAAACATAGTTTTGGTCATCATTGCAATTAATAGGAAGTAATAAAGAAAGAGAGGTTCACATATAAATATACTATCTTGGACATCTTTTATGATTGTGAGCACTCGTTAAAATATGACATGCTAAAGAGTTGACGTTGGACAAGGAAGACAACATAATGGGTTATGTTTTCTTACATCTGAGATAAATTATATTGTCATGGATCATCCAACATGTTGAGCTTGCCTTTCCCTCTCTTGCTAGCCAATTCTTTGCACCAAGTAGAAATACTACTTGTGCTTCCAAATATCCCTAAACCCAGTTTTTCCATGAGAGTCCACCATACCTACCTATGGATTGAGTAAGATCCTTCAAGTAAGTTGTCATCGGTGCAAGCAATAAGAATTGCTCTCTAAATATGCATGACTTATTAGTGTGGAGAAAATAAGCTTTATACGATCTTGTGATATGGAAGAAATAAAAGCGACGGACTGCATAATAAAGGTCCATATCACAAGTGGCAATATAAAGTGACGTTCTTTTGCATTAAGATTTCATGCATCCAACTATAAAAGCGCATGACAACCTCTGCTTCCCTCTGCGAAGGGCCTATCTTGTATTCTTGTCTTATACTTCATGCAAAGAGTCATGGTGATTTTCACCTTTCCCTTTTACATTTTATCCTTTGGCAAGCACAATGTGTTGGAAAGATCTTGATATATATAGCTAAATGGATGTGAGTTTTCATGAACTATTATTGTTGACATTGCCCTTGAGGTAAAACGTTGGGAGGCAAAACTATAAGCCCCTATCTTTCTCTGTGTCCGATTAAAACTTCATACCCATAAATATTGCGTGAGTGTTAGCAATTGTGAAAGACTAAAAGATGGTTGAGTATGTGGATTTGCTGAAAAGCACTTATATTGACTCTTTCCTATGTTATGATAAATTGCAATTTCCTCAATGACTGAGATTAGAGTTGTTGGTTCTCAATGAAGTTTATGATTCATACTTGAAATTGTGATTGAATTATTACTTTAGCATAAGAGATCATATGATATATCAGTTTTATGTATATCTTTAAAGCATGCATGTATTGAAAAAGGGTATGCGGGTATGATATGTTAGGTCCATGTACGTACAAAAAATCATTGCAATGAAAATATTAGGATTTTGTTTTTGGAAAGCAATAATTGCCTATTAGAGCTGATAGGGCATGCAAACAAAATTTGGAAAGTCATATGTTGTGGATTGTAAATCATGCACCATGAATATCGCTTACTATAACGGGCACCTAGGTGCCCAGGCACCTAGGTGTCCCGTATAATTTACCTATATATATATATATATATACATCTGGGCTATTCTGTTACTAGTAACAGAATATTATTCTGTTACCCTATTTGACCTGACGGTATTAGGTGGTTGTACTTATGTTTTCGAAGAGGTTGAACTGATGCTTTCAGTTGTGTTTAACAGATCGTCTTCTTTAGTTCAAAAACTTTTTTGTAATTTTTTGTCGGAACATGGCGTGTAATATATCGTTGGAAAGTTCTTGACAACCATATTTCAAGTATATTGAACGTTTTTGCAAAATCATTATGGTTTAAGAGCAGTTTTTAAAAAACCATTTTTTTCAAAACCGAAAACGTGAGTCATATTTTGGACTCAATTTTCAAACGGTTTGTCGGAATTGAGCAAATAAGATGGTGTTGGAAAGCTGGTGAAAATCCGCATCTTCCATATATGTATTGTTTTTTCTAATTCTATGTGATCTAAAAGTAATTTGAAAAACGGTGAAATTCTGGGCGAAACGTATTTTCGCGATTTTTTGCAAACGGTTTGTCGGATTGATGCAAATGATACGGCGTTGGAAAGCTATGTAAAATGCGCAACTTTTTCGTATAGAAATGTTTTTCTAATTCTTTACGGTTTAAAAATGAATTCGAATACGGTCAAATTTGATTTTGAACGCGTTTTTTTAAAAAGTTTGTCGAAATATGGAAAATAATATACCGTTGGATAGCTATCGAAAATGCGAAACTTAGTCATGTTGAACATTTTCTCTACTTCACAACCATTTAAGAGTAATTTTGAATATGACATGATGGATCCTGCTGTTTTCTCGTGTGAAAAACAGAGTAGTTGTACTGATATATATGTATGTTTGTACTGAGCTATTTTGTGTAGAGTAATTTTGAATGGTTCCGAAAAAGGGTACTTGTACTGATGCTTGCATGGGTTTGTACTAAGCGTGTTTTCACTAACTAGACTTTGCTATGTTTTTTTGGTAATATTTTTCTCGTAAGTTTTCAACGGTTTACTGTATCGTCGCCCTTGTACTTGTATGGTTTGTATCATCGAACTGAATGATATTTTATTCAAAAAGAAAATGTGTTTGTTTTGTTTCCTTTTTTTAACTCAACATTTTTTTGACAACGTCGTTCTGAACTTCTCTCATTTTACGACTTGTACTGAGGTACTTACTAAGCAGGATTTTCATGGGGTTTCTTTTTTTTCTTAAACTTTACAATTTGAATTTCTGTCATTTCTTTTATTCCGAACGGACCACCGTTTTTAACTCGTACTGAGGTACTTACTACGCCCGAACTGGGGTGGCTGTCACGTGTCTCGGCGTGTTTTGAACTCGATGATATTTTTTCATCAATTTACTGCCCATTTTTTTATCACACTCGAGAGAGTGATTAATAGGTTTACTTACTGGCCAGTAACACATGAACTCCTCAGGCAATAATACATGAACTACTAGGAACATAAATTTTCAGCGAGCACTTGAAAACATAAAACATTACATAAAAAGAAGCACCGAACAGTGAATGTAAAAATAACTCCCACATCCATCATATACTGGGAGCTTCCACTTGAATAGGAAAATTTGTTTATCCCTCACAAATTAAAACACAAAACCTGAAGAAAAGAAGTATTGGTTTCTCATTGACATAATAACAAACAGGAGCGCAAAATCATAGCTTTTCATCAATGTCAGCATGATGCATCGTTGCATTTTTTGTTGTTGTTGTTGTTGTCTTCCTTGACTATTGAAAGTGCTCTTCTTGGTCATTTATTGTCATGGCCAATAACGCCTGAAAGTTCTCTTCCAGGTCTCCACTCTCCCGAAATCCCTAAAACATTAAAAATCAACAGATTTACACAACGAATATAGAAATGCACAAATGAATCTCCTCCTCAAGATCAGTGATGAAGGATGCAATAAAGGCTTGCTGAAGGCCACATTTTTTCATATAGTACGACATATGAAAGATAATATATAAAGGCCATTGGAGAAAGAATTTAGCAAAACTGAAACAAAAATATATGTTACCAGAACTGAAAGTAATGGTTTTTCAAACTTTTGGGTGAGACCATGGTGCTCTAATTCAATTGCATATATCTGAAACTCCACAAGCGACCTGAACTTATGCATAACAGTATGAGTGCAGAATTCTTGGAAACATAAGAAAAAGACATAGAGTGCACATATAATTTCTTTTATTATAACTCCACAAATGGATCATTTCTTTTATTTAGAACTGATCATTGTTTTTACTCTGTACTGATCAATGTTTTTAAATCAAACCATTTTTTTCTTTGTTGCACACAAATCGAACTGGCATGTACACTTCTGTTTTATGAAGTGGACATTCACAAAGTCCATACTTGTGGAATGAAAAACTTCTCATTTTGTCTAGCTTCTAATGCAAAAAAATAAATTGTTTGGAGTAAACCAGAAGCACAAAAGGAGCAGTAGCAGATGCATCAAACTTCCTACTTCCAAGCTCGCTAATTTTTTTGCCCACCTTTCATTTTTGTACTTGTTACAAGTTATTTTTTTGAACTTACATGGCAGTAATACATGAACTCTCCCTAATCAACATATTTTTTGTCCATACTTGTTCATCAAGCAAAACATACAGTAGAGTGGAGATAGCATTAGCTGCAGGAGAGTGGAGAGAGCACTAGGTACAATAATACAGTGGGTTTTTGAAACAAGCTCGAGAAGCTTGACAGGGGGTGGAGAGAGCGAGAGCACAAAATGTTTCAGGTGAGAAGGAGAGGAGTTCCACGACGTTCTGGACTTCTCTTGTTTTGTGACTTGAACGTTAACCATCTTGAATTACCGTGTATGGATAAGCACTTGAACTTATAGGAGTGAACGTTTTTGGTTTTAATTCATATTTGTTTTCTTGTCCGAACTTATGGTATCATCATCATCGAACCTACATGGTTTGTGTAGCTAAACTAAAATAAACTTTTACCCGAATAAATGTGTTGTGTTCTTTTCTTTGAGCATATATTCCTCGGGTCAATAGATGAACTTTCTCAAATTTCATAGACGAACCGACTGTTTTTTATTTTTTGAACTTATATGCTAGTAATAATTAAACATTCCCATACATTTTTTTCTCCATTCATGGGCATCAACCAAAATAGGAAGGAGAGAGCACTACAAACTGATCATTGTTTTTTATTTGTACTGATCAATATTTTTAATTCAAACAAGGTTGCAGTAAGTTGGAGCTGGCGATGGATAGGAGATGGCATTACCAGCAGAGCTTCCCAAAGGTTTTCCTTGGTGGCGGCATCGCGTATGGGAGATGAGCATTTGAAACGAGTGTCCCCCATGTGGAACTTCCTGCAGGAGATGGCATTACAAGCAGAACGGTTGTAGTAAACTGAACTAAAGTACTAGATAAAAGCAACAAACTTTTTGCACCAAAATATGTAAATTCTTGCAGCCACACACCGATTTATTTAATATTTAACCACCATTGTTCTTTCCCTTCTCATTGTTCTTTTGCTAATTAGAACACTACAGGAGCACGAGCTCATATCCGACAGTGCATAGGATGCGAAGGTGCAGCTGGCTTTAGACTCGACAATCCTCTATCAATACAAGGAACAACAGCAGCAACAAATCCCTCTCAGTAATCTCTTTCTCACTCACCTTACCCTAAAGCAGCAACGGCCAGCGCGCACGCACCACCGGCAGCTAGCAAGCAGCAGCGACGTTGGGGGCGGGGCGGTGCACTGTAATTATTTTCATGAATTGAAATAAATATTGAACTGCCAGAGCCATTTTTTGTAATGACCTGATGCAATTACAGAATCACCAAAGTAAACTATTTGGAAAAAATCATCTCCGAACTTGTGACTTTTACTTCTAAATTACAAGATTGAAGTGTATATGAGCTATCCAGGCCAAGTAGGATTTGTGAGTTGGAACTTCTATCATTTGAATTCCTATTGGGGTTTCTTTTTGTTTGATCTTTTTCACGAACTTATCTAGGACGTCGTGTTGAACTTACAACTTTTTCAATCGTGAATTTTTTACTGCTGCCAATTTTTCTTCTGCACTTACACCCTCTCAAGTCTGAACTGATGAAAATATGTTTTTTCGCTGACCTGACACCAATTTTGTGGTGTGTGCTGAGAAGAGAACTACTGGTTTTTTTGGATTGACAGAGGCAAATCACAGCATACAAGAAAACTGCAAGAGAAGCATTTGTCAAACAGAGCAAGTACATGCCCGCTGTAGAAAATTTGTATGGTCAAAATTCATCTAGAATATAAGAACAACAACATCAAATTTTATCAAAATAGTTTGGTTCCCGTAGGCATTTCGACTAGCAACTATAGAGCATCAAATTTAGCACATAAGTAGCATGAGATTTGCATGAGCATTAGCAAAAAGAAATAGGAACTCCCTTTGTGGTTCATATATTTTTACTGAGGGATAATTAACATGAACGGTCGTGAGCTGATGTACAGGATGCACCTCTCTTTTGGTTCATATATTGAAGATCCTTCAGTTCAGTTAACTTAACAACACCACGGAAGGCACAATTTCCACATCAAGCAATGCACGTACCATCGAACACAGGAGTTGGACATGGAGCTTATCAATGGTGGGATACCTGCGGTGGAGCTTGATGGTTAAACGGCGGGATCCCAGAGTGGAGCTCGGGGCCGGTGGATGGCGACCGGGGACAAGAAGGGAGTTGCGGTGGTCCGGCGGATCGCGGCTCCAGGGCCGGTGAGATTCGGCGCTCGATGGACGGGATCCAACGGTGTGGTGTGTTGGCATGGGGTGGGCAGGTGGTCGAGGCAGAGTCCGCACCTCCGTTGGCCAGTGGGCGGTGGAGGGAGGCGGGGCGGCCGGTAAAGGGAGGCGGGCGGCGCTGGGGTGGAGGGAGGATGGCGGCGCTGGGGTGGAGGGAGGCGGCCAGCGCTGGGGTGGAGGGAGGACGGACGGCAGCGCTGGGGTGGAGGGAGGACGGACGGCGGCGCTGGGGTGGGGGGATGCGGCATGGAGGAAGGCGGCCGGCACGGGGTGGAAGGAGGCGACCGGCATGGTGGGGAGGCGGCCGACACGGCATGGAGGGAGGTGGGCGGCATGCTGGGAGGGAGGCTCGGGACATTTGGGAAAACGCATCGCATCCTATATAGGGCCGGGGAGTAACAGAATATTATTCTGTTACTAGTAACAAAATAGCTCTATCCTATATATATATATATATATATATGTTGTTGTTGTTCTAAGAATGATCATGATGCCCTCATGTCCATATTTTATTTTTATCGACACCTCTATCTCCAAACATGTGGACATATTTTTCAATTTCGGCTTTTGCTTGAGGACAAGCGAGGTCTAAGCTTGGGGGAGTTGATACATCCATTTTGCATCATGCTTTTATATCGATATTTATTGCATTATGGGCTGTTATTACACATTATGTCACAATACTTATGACTATTCTCTCTTATATTACAAGGTTTACATGAAGAGGGAGAATGCCAGCAGCTGGGATTCTGGGCTGGAAAAGGAGCAAATATTAGAGACCTATTCTGCACAGCTCCAAAAGTCCTCAAACTTCACGGAAGCTATTTCCAGAATATATAAAAAATATTGGGCGAAAGAAGTACCTAAGGGGCCCACACCCTGGCCACGAGGGTGGGGGCGCGCCCTACCCCCTGGGCGCGCCCCTGCCTCGTGGGCTCCCTGGTGGCCCCCCGATGACCATCTTCTGATATATGAGGTATTTCATCCGAGAAAAAACAATAAGCAAGCTTTGGGGAAGAAACTCCGCCGCCACGAGGCGGAACCTTGGCAGAACCAATCTAGGGCTCCGGCAGAGCTGTTCTGCCGGGGAAACTTCCCTCCAGGAGGGGGAAATCATCACCGTCGTCATCACCAACGATCCTCTCATAGGGAGGGGGTCAATCTCCATCAACATCTTCACCAGCACCATCTCATCTCAAACCCTAGTTCATCTCTTGTATCCAATCTTTGTATCCAAACCTCAGATTGGTACTTGTGGGTTGCTAGTAGTGTTGATTACTCCTTGTAGTTGATGCTACTTGGTTTACTTGGTGGAAGATCATATGTTCAGATCCATTATGCATATTAATACCCTCTGATTATGAACATGAATATGCTTTGTGAGTAGTTACATTTGTTCCTGAGGACATGGGAGAAGTCTTGCTATAAGTAGTCATGTGAATTTGGTATTTGTTTGATATTTTGATGAGATGTATGTTGTCATCCCTCTAGTGGTGTCATGTGAACGTGGACTACATGACACTTCACCATTGTTTGGGCCTAGAGAGAGGCATTGAGAAGTAATAAGTAGATGATGGGTTGCTAGAGTGACAGAAGCGTAAACCCTAGTTTATGCGTTGCTTCGTAAGGGGCTGATTTGGATCCATATGTTTCATGCTATGGTTAGGTTTACCTTAATACTTCTGTTGTAGTTGCGGATGCTTGCAATGGGGGTTAGTCATAAGTGGGATGCTTTTCCAAGTAAGGGCAGCACCCAAGCACCGTTCCACCGACATATCAAATTATCAAAGTATCGAACGTGAATCATATGAACGTGATGATAACTAGCTTGACGATAATTCCCATGTGTCCTTGGGAGCGCTTTCCTTCATATAAGAGTTTGTCCAGGCTTGTCCTTTGCTACAAAAAGGATTGGGCCATCTTGCTGCACCTTATTTACTTTTATTACTTGCTACTCGTTACAAATTACCTTATCACAAAATTATCTGTTACCGACAATTTCAGTGCTTGCAGAGAATACCTTACTGAAAACTGCTTATCATTTCCTTCTGCTCCTCGTTCGGTTCGACACTCTTACTTATCAAAAAGCTACGATAGATCCCCTACACTTGTGGGTCATCATGGGGAGACAGAGACGGCCGTGCGGAGGCTTGTACAGCCTGATGATGAACTCTAAGGGCTGGTTCCCAGCGTGGCCTTCCATCGGGGGAGGAGCGTCTAGCGCAGGCAGGATCGAGGCGCCGCCCCGTCCCCCTCGGCCTCATGCACCACAACTGAGGGAGTCCTGGATTAGGGGGTGTTCGGGTAGCCGGACTATACCTTCAGCCGAACTCCAGGACTATGAAGATACAAGATTAAAGACCCCGTCCCATGTCCGGAGGGGACTTTCCTTGGCGTGGAAGGCAAGCTTGGCGATGCGGATATTCAAGATCTCCTACCATTGTAACCGACTTTGTGTAACCCTAACCCTCTCCGGTGTCTATATAAACCGGAGGGTTTTAGTCCGTAGGACAACTTCATCATACAACAATCATACCATAGGCTAGCTTCTAGGGTTTAGCCTCCTTGATCTCGTGGTAGATCTACTCTTGTACTACCCATATCATCAATATTAATCAAGCATGACGTAGGGTTTTACCTCCATCAAGAGGGCCCGAACCTGGGTAAAACATTGTGTCCCTTGTCTCCTGTTACCATCCGGCCTTGACGCACAGTTCGGGACCCCCTACCCGAGATCCGCCGGTTTTGACACCGACATTGGTGCTTTCATTGAGAGTTCCTCTGTGCCGTCGCTGTCAGGCCCGATGGCTTCTTCGATCATCAACCACGATGCAGTCCAGGGTGAGACTTTTCTCCCCGAGCAGATCTTCGTCTTCGGCGGCTTCGCACCGCGGGCCAACTCGCTTGGTCACCTTGAGCAGATCGAAAGTTACGCCCCTGGCCATCAGGTCAGAATTGGAAGCCTAAACTACACGGCTGACATCCGCGGGGACTTGATCTTCGACGGATTTGAGCCACAGCCAAGCGTGCCGCACTGTCTCGATGGGCATGATATAGCTCTGCCGCCGAACAGCGCCTTGGAGGCCGCACACGCATCGGTTTCGACCATTGATTCGGAGCCCACTGCGCCAATCGAGGATCAGCGGTTGGACGCTGCCTCAGGGGCTGCGATCTCAGAGGCGATCGAGCCGAACTCCAGCCCCGCACTCTGCATAGCCCGTGACTCCGAGGAGCCGGATTCCTCTCCGAACTCCGAGCCCCCCGCGCCCCCGCCGATCGAATCCGATTGGGCGCCGATAATGGAGTTCACCGCCGCGGACATCTTTCAGCACTCGCCCTTCGGCGACATCCTGAATTCTCTAAAGTCTCTCTCTTTATCAGGAGAGCCCTGGCCGGACTACGGTCAGCAAGGTTGGGATACGGATGATGAAGAAATTCAAAACCCACCCACCACCCACTTCGTAGCCACTGTCGAGGACTTAATTGACATGCTTGACTTCGACTCCGAAGACATCAACGGCATGGACGACGATGCAGGAGACGAACAAGAACCAACACCTGTAGGGCGTTGGAAGGCCACCTCGTCATATGACATATATATGGTGGACACTCCAAAGGATGGAGATGGCGATGGAACAACGGTGGACGATACCTCTAAGAAACAGCCCAAGCGCCGGCGTCAGCGGCGCCGCTCTAAATCCCGCCAAAGCAAAAACGGTGATTCCGGCACGGGAGATAATACTACTCCGGATAGCGCTGAAGAACACCCCCTACAGCAAAATTCGGCACAGGAGGACAGAGAAGCCAGCCCTCACGAGAGGGCGGCGGACCAAGAGGTTGAGGACGATAATTATACGCCTCCCTCCGAAGACGAGGCAAGCCTCGACGACGACGAGTTCGTCGTGCCAGAAGATCTTGCCAAATAAGAGCGTTTTAAACGCAGGCTCATGGCCACGGCAAGCAGCCTCAAGAAAAAGCGGCAACAACTTAGAGCTGATCAGGATTTGCTAACTGACAGATGGACTGAAGTCCTTGCGGCCGAAGAGTATGAACTCGAACGCCCCTCCAAGAGTTACCCAAAGCGCAGGCTGCTACCCCGACTAGAGGAGGAAGCACCTACATCACCAGCGCATGACATGGCCGACCGGCCACCTCGTGGCCGCGACAGAGAGGCCTCTTGGCCCTCCACTCAAGCCATGCCCCGGCACCGCGTCAAGCATACTATGGCACGGGAAAATGTGCCCGACCTGCGCGACATCCTGGAGGACAAGGCAAGGCAAACAAGATCGATCTACGGATCACGCAGGCGCCCCACGGCACATGACGGTGATCGTCACTCCGGACGCAATGAATCCGGCCGGGCCGAACTCAACAGACAAAGCTCCTTCGAGCTGCGTCGTGATATAGCCCAATACAGAGGCGCCGCACACCCACTATGCTTCACAGATGAAGTAATGGATCATAAAATCCCTGAGGGCTTCAAACCCGTAAACATCGAATCGTACGATGGCACAACAGATCCTGCGGTATGGATCGAGGATTATCTCCTTCATATCCACATGGCCCGCGGCGATGATCTACACGCCATCAAATACCTCCCACTCAAACTTAAGGGACCGGCCCGGCATTGGCTTAACAGCTTGCCAGCAAACTCAATCGGTTCTTGGGAGAACCTGGAAGCCGCATTCCTTGACAACTTACAGGGCACTTATGTGCGACCACCGGACGCCGATGACCTAAGCCACATAATTCAGCAGCCAGAAGAATCGGCCAGGCAATTCTGGACACGGTTCCTAACAAAGAAAAACCAGATAGTCGACTGTCCGGACGTAGAGGCCTTAGCGGCCTTCAAGCATAATATCCGTGACGAGTGGCTGGCCCGACACCTCGGACAGGAAAAGCCGAAATCTATGGCAGCCCTCACGACACTCATGACCCGCTTTTGCACGGGAGAAGACAGCTGGCTAGCTCGCAGTAACAACTTAACCAAGAACACCGGTAATTCGAATACCAAGGACAAAAGTGACAGGTCGCGTCGGAACAAACAAAAGTGCCACGTTAACAGCGACAGCAACAAGGATACGGCATTTAATGCCGGATTCCGAGGCTACAAATCCGGTCAACGGAAACAGCCATTCAAAAGAAAAACTCAGGGCCCGTCCAGTTTGGACTGAATACTCGATCGCTTGTGCTAGATACATGGCACCCCCGAAAAGCCATCCAATCACACCAACAGGGATTGTTGGGTGTTCAAGTAGGCAGGCAAGTTAAGAGCCGAAAACAAAGACAAGGGGCTGCATAGCGACGACGAGGAGGAGCCCAGGCCGCCGAACAACAGCGGACAGAAGGGATTTCCCCCGCAAGTGCGGATGGTGAACATGATATACGCAACCCACATCCCCAAGAGGGAGCGGAAGCGTGCGTTACGGGACGTATATGCGATGGAGTCGGTCGCCCCAAAGTTCAACGCATGGTCCTCCTGCCCGATCACCTTTGATCGAAGGGACCACCCCACTAGCATCCGTCACGGCGGCTTCGCCGCATTGGTTCTAGACCCAATTATTGACGGATTTCATCTCACAAGAGTCCTCATGGACGGCGGCAGCAGCCTGAACCTGCTTTACCAGGATACAGTGCGAAAGATGGGCATAGATCCCTCGAGGATCAAGCCCACCAAAACGACCTTTAAAGGCGTCATACCAGGTGTAGAAGCCAACTGCACAGGCTCAGTTACACTGGAAGTGGTCTTCGAATCTCCGGATAACTTCCGAAGTGGGGAGTTAATCTTCGACATAGTCCCGTTCCGTAGTGGCTATCACGCACTGCTCGGGCGAACCGCATTCGCAAAATTCAACGCGGTACCGCACTATGCATACCTCAAGCTCAAGATGCCAGGCCCTAGAGGAGTAATCACGGTCAATGGGAACACTGAACGCTCCCTCCGAACGGAGGAGCACACGGCAGCGCTCGCAGTAGAAGTACAAAGCAACCTCTCTAGGCAGTTCTCCAGTTCGGCCTTCAAAAAGCCGGACACTGTCAAGCGCGCCCAGAGTACCCTACAACAAGACCGCCTGGCACGTTCCGAGCTAGCATAGCAATGCGGCCCCAACCCTAGCCCTCGCGATATAGCGAAACCAGCGCTTCACGTACATAACTACGCTCTTGAAATACCATGGGCACAGGGGAAGGGGCACTATCACGGCACGCCCAAAATACGGCTTAAACCGCACCAGGGGCTGCCGGATACCTTCTTTTTTTCTCTTACTCTCAGGACTCCATACTTCGGACAACCCGTTCGGCAATTCAACTGCCGCACAAACGATGCAAGATCCAGGGAAGCAGACAAGCCACGCCGCATTATGGAACTCCCAGGTGGTCTCTATTGCGAGCAGTATACCTGTTTTTTAATACAATTCCGCAGCCTGCCCCTGGCCAGGACATGTTAAATAGTCCAATTTATTTTGCTTATCGCACTATTTGTATCGTTCCGCTTTCATAGCAGCCTTTCTATAAACAATGCATAGCTTTTGTCTATTTTTTGCATTACCCTCTTTTTATATATATGTTTATTAATAACATGCTGCACCCGTACACTGTGGTATGACAAAATACGCCAGGGGCTTCAGTACCCATCAATATGGCGTGAGAAGTCCGTCCACTTTCACAAGTGCGGCACCCCGAACTTATAGCACTATATGCATCGGCTCCGACTCATGATTTGGGTCAATAGTTGGGTTTGCCCGGCTCCTATGTTTTTGTGCCTTACGTTCCGCTATATCGGCTAAGGTAGCACTAGGAGAACCACTGCGATTGTGCCCCAGTTGAGCTGGGCCGAGCACCTCAGTGGAGAAAGCTAAAACTGACTGTCATGATGAGGCGAGAGACCGGTCGCTGTTCGAGAGGTTTTTTGAGTCCTTAAAGGCTTATGCCGCTTCGAGCGAGGAACCGGCTTTGTCCGGCCAAGGCGTGGATAGCGCCCCGAACTCGGTCTTCCGAATACTAGGGGCTTCGCCGAAATTTAAAATTATAGAGTTCTATGGCTAAGTGAGAGTGTTCAAGCATTATAGTCCGATTGCCTTGTTCGTTGTGCTGACCGCCTCCCTCGACGGACCCAATCATGGGAAGAAGAGCGCTCAGGTTTATCCCGAACACCCCAACACTAGTGGCATGGGGGCAGAAGCCGACGACTGGCCATCTCTCAATTTTTTGATAAACGGCCGCACAGAAAGTAATATTTTAAATTCAAGCATTGCTTAGCGCATATGAACAAGTTTTCAGCGCACAGGATAACACGAGCGAGTTCATTCAAAAATTACATCCTTGGTACATTCATCCGCCACAAGGCGGGCACCAGCAAGAACATCCTTGTAATAGTTCTCGGGCTTGCGATGCTCCTTCCCCGGCGGCGGCCCGTCCTTCACAAGCTTCTCACCGTCCAGCTTACCCCAGTGCACCTTTGCACGGGCAAGGGCCCTACGGGCACCTTCGATGCAGACGGAGCGCTTGATGACCTCGAGCCTTGGACAAGCCTCCACCAGCCATCGCACCAGTCCGAAGTAGCTCCCAGGCAGGGCCTCTCCAGGCCACAGCCGAACTATGAAGCCCTTCAAGGCCTGTTCGGCCGCCTTGTGGAGCTCAACCAGCTACTTCAGCTGGTCGCTCAAGGGCACAGGGTGTCCGGCCTCAGCGTACTGAGACCAGAACACCTTCTCCGTCGAGCTGCCTTCCTCGGCTCGGTAGAATGCGGCGGCATCGGATACGCTGCGGGGAAGATCTGCGAATGCCCCTGGAGAGCTCCGGATTTGGGTAAGTAACAAGTAGTTTACTTTTATATGTCTGCTTTGCATATAGAATGCCTTACCCGCCGCTATCTTTTTCACCGCATCCAATTCCTGGAGGGCCTTCTGGGCTTCGGCCTTGGCAGATTTGGCAGTTTTAAGGGCCGCAGCAAGCTCGGACGCTCGCGTCTTCGAGTCGAGCTCCAAACTCTCATGTTTTTGCATGAGAACCTGAAGCTCTTGCCGCACCTTGCCGACCTGCGCCTCAAATTTCTCCCGCTCGGCGCGCTCCATGGCCGCTTTCTTCTCGGCCTCGGACAACGCCTGCTTGAGGGTTGCCACCTCAGTTGTGGCCCCTACAATAAGCAGTATACTCCTGTCATTTTTTGCAATTGCGCCTTCCTATAGGCATTTTTTCTATAAGGTATCTCTTACCTTCTTTCTCCTCGAGCTGCCGTTTGGCAAGGCCGAGCTCTTGCTCGGTCTGCTCGAGGCCCTGCTTCAGGGCATCCACCTCCGCAGTCAGTGCGGTGGTGGCCAGCAGCGAAGCCTGCATACGTATATTGACTCCTTTTTAGTTAGACTCCTGCGATATTTAATAGATCCTCTATTCGGCTTTTCTTTCCGAATGCCAAACAGAGCATCAGGGGCTACTGTCTATACGGTAATATTTTTACATATTTTTACTTACCTCGAAGCCTGTTAGAAGGCTAGCACAAGCTTCATTCAGTCCGCTTTTGGCGGACCAAACCTTCTGGACCACCGTACTCATGATGGCACGGTGCTCCTCGTCGATGGAGGCGCCCTTAAGCTCCTCCAGCAGATTGTCCGGCGCTTCCGGTTGGACGGAGGACGCCGGCTCAGTAGGCTTGCTCCTCTTGGCAGGAGTTCGCCTACCGCGGTCCGGAACCGTTGATGATTCCGGCGCAGTGTCCGGCTTAAAGCCGGACTTGGAGCCCAGGGGGTCTTGTCCCCTTCACTCCTGGAGTCCGGGAGGTTGCCTCGCGGCTCCTCCTGGACCACCTCCTCTCGCCCCGGAGCTTGTCGCGACGCCACTTCGGCGTCATCCGCAGCATAGGGGGAAGCAGCGGGCGGAACTGAATTCACGTCCGATGAATCCAGGGAGCCGCTCGACGACTCGTCGAGCCCGTCCTTGGGCGGACTGCATGATTATATCTGACATTAGGGAAAGCTGTGCAACAAAGGAATAGCACGAGTTACTCTGGTATCCGAACACTTACGATCTCGCCGGACGCTTGGCCCTGTCCGGCCATTCCTCTTCGTCCTCGTCGGCGTCGGGGACGTAGTCCGGCGGAGGGGTTTTCCTCTTCTTGGACCCCTCGGCTTCCCCTACTAGGGTGGCCTTCCTCTTCTCTCCTCCCCCCGCTGGAGGGGAGAGGTTTCTTCTTCCTCCTCCTCGTTTTCATGGGAGGAGTGCGTCTCGGACTCGTCGGACGACGAGTCCGACACCACCATATGCCAGGAACTCTTTCGAGTCCCCGTGGCCTTCTTCTTCTTGGCCTTCTTCTCCGGCACCACATAAGGTGCCGGAACCAGCAGCTTCTCTAGGAGAGCAGGGGCTGGGTCTTCGGGCAAGGGAGTCGGACAGTTAATCTGCCCGGACTTCTCCCGCCAATCCTGTCAAAGGTGAGGGAGTTTAGATCCCGCATAGAGTCAAACTATGAAAAAAATTAACATCCTGTAAAGGATGGAAATATCTTACCTCGCCAGCAGGACGCTGCGAGCTGAATTCGCGGTCTTCGAAGGCGGATGTGGGAGCCTCGGCGCCTTGGGTTAGCCCCCTCCAGACATCTTCCTACGTCGTGTCGAAGAGCCTGCTCAGAGTGCGGTGCTACGCCGGGTTGAACTCCCACAAATTGAAGTCCCGTTCTTGACACGGAAGGATCCGGCGGACGAGCATGACCTGGATTACGTTGACAAGCTTGAGCTGCTTGTTCACCAGGGATTGGATGCATTTTTGCAGTCCGGTCAACTCTTCTTCGTCGCCCCACGACAAGCTCGTCTCCTTCCAGGACGTGAGCCGCGTAGGGGGTCCGGATCGGAATTCAGGGGCTGCGATCCACTTCGGATCGCGTGGCTCGCTGATGTAAAACCACCCTGGCTGCCACCCCTTCAAGGTCTACACAAAGGAGCCCTCGAGCCATAGGACGTTGGCAATTTTGCCCGCCATGGCACCTCCGCACTCCGCCTGGTTGCCGCGCACCACCTTTGGCTTGACGTTGAAGGTCTTGAGCCAGTGGCCAAAATGGGGGCGAATGCAGAGGAAAGCCTCGCACACGACGATAAACGCCGAGATATTGAGGATGAAATTCGGGGCTAGATCGTGGAAATCTAGGCCATAGTAGAACATGAGCCCGCGGACAAATGGGTGGAGAGGAAAACCCAGTCCGCGGAGGAAGTGGGGAAGAAATACTACCCTCTCATGGGGCCTTGGGGTGGGGAGAAGCTGCCCCTCCTCGGGAAGCCGGTGCGCGATGTCTTTGGACAAGTATCTGGCCTTCCTTAACCTTTTGACATGGCCCTCTGTGACGGAGGAGACCATCCACTTGCCTCCCGCTCCGGACATTGTTGGAGAGGGTTGAGGTAGGAAGTGTGGGCTTGGGCGCTGGAGCTCAGGTGCGCAGAAGATGGATAGGCAAAGGAGGAAGAAGGCGTAGGTAAAAAGGTGGATCCTTATCCCCTTATATGGGCGGATGCGACTATGCGTCCCCACCAGCCTAGTAAAACTCGCTTGCCTCCCAAGCGCCGTGATAAGTGGCGCGGTTGGGTTACCCACGTCCATATTAACAAGAATCCTGTAAACAAAGGGGACACGATCTCTGCTTTGACAAGACGCGCCAAGGAAACCGCCTCGCAAAACACGCTGAGGTGGAGAAGTGAAAACGATTCGAGTGAAGGCTTGGCCGTAGTGTGATGTCACGCTGCAGAATACGTCAGCAGATTAGATTTGTGTTAATATTATTCTCTCTATGGCAATACGTGGAAGCTTATTTTGCAGAGCCGGACACTACTCTTGGTGTTTACAAACTTTTCTGAAGAATTTGGAGGAGGAACCCGCCTTGCAATGCCGAAGACAATTTGCGCGCCGGACTCGTCGTCATTGAAGCCTGGTTTAGGGGCTACTGAGGGAGTCCTGGATTAGGGGGTGTTCGGGTAGCCGGACTATACCTTCAGCCGAACTCCAGGACTATGAAGATACAAGATTGAAGACTCCATCCCGTGTCCGGAGGGGACTTTCCTTGGCGTGGAAGGCAAGCTTGGCGATGCGGATATTCAAGATCTTCTACCATTGTAACCGACTTTGTGTAACCCTAACCCTCTCCGGTGTCTATATAAACCGGAGGGTTTTAGTCCGTAGGACAACTTCATCATACAACAATCATACCATAGGCTAGCTTCTAGGGTTTAGCCTCCTTGATCTCGTGGTAGATCTACTCTTGTACTACCCATATCATCAATATTAATCAAGCAGGACGTAGGGTTTTACCTCCATCAAGAGGGCCCGAACCTGGGTAAAATATTGTGTCCCTTGTCTCCTGTTACCATCCGGCCTAGACGCACAGTTCAGGACCCCCTACTCGAGATCCGCCGGTTTTGACACCGACAACGACGACCTCGGCCACGCCCCCTTCCGCCTCATCTCACTTTGGGCTTAGCCCCCGCATCGTTAGAAGGAGGAGGGAGGCGTTGTCAAGCAGAAGTTCTCGTCGCCACTGGAGCAACACCAGATCCCCGACCTCTTGCCATTATAAGCAGAGGCTATGGTAAGAATGGGAGGAGCAGGAGGTGCGGGAAAGCGTCTCGCCCCGCATCCCCTTTTATAGGCGGGCGAGGGAAGGGGATGGGTTTTTCCATGGAGTTTGCCGCCCCGTTCGACCAATCTGACTCCTCATCACCATTAACGGCTCAAAGAATCAAGGTTGACCCTCTGATCCAATCCACGACACATGGCTTTCTGCCATGGCACCCATTCTCGTACCCTCCGCATCCGCCACCAACCCTGCGCAATGCATGCAGTACACGTGGCACAAGTGCTTGGAGCGGGATGAATCGTGGGATGGCAGTTACTGCCCCGTGAACGTGGGACGTGGGTACTCCGCAAGGCGTGGCCCATTATCTGCCCCACTACAATTGGTGTTACGCGACACGCGGGAGAATCGAAAACTGACCCAGGCTCAGGTTAATGAAGAAGCAAAGAAGATCTCAAAAGGGCCAAGCCACCACTACGCCCCTGCCTGTGCACTGGTTAGGGCCTATCCCGACAACACCCATTGGCGCGTTCGGGCCAGGCTCGGGGGCTTCTGTCGGTGCAACAAACCCTAGGTCCATTGCCCAGACCGGGCACCGGCCTAAGGACAAGTTTACAGCACCCAAGATCAGACCAAGCACTAAGGATCAGCCCTTTGAAGAATCAAAGTGCAGATCAAGAAGACCAAGTCGAGCCAGAGAAGCAAGATATCACTAAGGCGACCCTGGCGAGGTCGGGGTTACCCCGAAAGCAAGCCTCCAGACCGTCCCAGCAGGCCCGGCGGGGCTTGCGGAGGTGAACTACCCCACCACACCACCTCACAGCAATGCACGTCACCGACCGGTGCGGTGTTAAGCCCCCAAGTGACTAAGTGGCTGCTTCCTGCCACATGGCAGCCACTTCCTACAGGAAACACCTCCAAATGACACCCGTCCTGAGACATGTCAAGCAAGCAGGCATGAAGATGGCAAAACAGCCTGGCAAGGCCTACCGGGCACGTTGTGATGTGACACTGAGCGGCGCATTTAATGCGCTCTGTCCGCCTGCGAAGTTAGGTATGATAGCACTGTTTGCTATCTAATCAGTGTGTAAAAAGACTGATTTGTCACTGTGGTGACCCCTTTATCTATTAAAGGAGGCCCATGGCAACCGTAGAGAGGATTCAGACCCTCGCATATTCATACGCGTGTAGCACTCTTGCCCCGAGGCAAACCCTGCCGGGCAAGAGCGCTACGTTCCCCACCATCAATCCACCAAAGCAGGAGTAGGGTTTTACGCCTCACGGCGGCCTGAACCTGGGTAAAACTGCCCATGTGATCTCCATTGCGCTGCATTACGCTTCTCCGCGCTTTGTGCAACGTGCCCATTCCCCCTCCCCGCCGAACCAAAAGGGGGTCATGGCCCCATAGGTGGTCATGGTTTCCCACGACATAGGTGAACTGTTCAAACGTTGCCGGTTCTTGGTGTTCACGCACAAATTTTTTACCCTTGTATTCAAACCCTTGGGCGTAGATGTTGTTATCATGCTCATCCTCCACGATCATGTTGTGCATGATCAAACAAGCAGTCATCACCTTCCAAAACTTCTCGGTGGTCCATATCAGTGCAGGGCGTCGAATGGTAGCCCTTCAAGATTGAAGCACACCAAAAGCACGCTCCACGTCCTTCCTAGTACTCACTTGTGCTTGGGCAAATCATTATTTCTTTTCTCCTTCCGGATTGGATATTGTGTTCACAAGAGTTGACCACTGAGGATAAATAACATCAGCTAGGTAGTATTCCTTGTTGTACAGGTGGCCATTGATATCAAAGTTGACCTCTGAATAGTGGCCTTCTGCAAGCCTTGCGGACTCTGGAGAACACTAAAGCATGATGATGTCTGAGAACCATCCATGCCGAAGAAAGAGTGCCATATCCAAAGATCTCGTGAAGCGACTGCTTCAAGTATGATAGTGCAACCTTTCACATGCCCCTTGTACTACCCTTGCCAAGCTAATGCACAGTTCTACCACTTCCAGTGCATACAATCTATGCTGCCAAGCATTCCTGGAAAGCCTCTATCTGCATTGATCGCCAACAACCAAGATGTATCTACGACATTTGGATCTCTCAGGTACTCAGGCCAAACACTGCCACCACGACCCTGCGAACCTATACACTAATACGCAACATGTGGACTCACTCATGCGGACGTACTTATCCAGAAGATCACCAGGAATTCTGTATGCAAGCATACGAATAGCCGTTGTGCATTTCTGATAAGAGGAGAAGCCAACCTTACCAAGGGCATCCTCTTTGCACTCAAAGTAATTATCATATGCTACCACTCCCTCCTGTATACGACTGAACACATGCCTCGCCATCCGGAAACGGTGCTGGAAATGATGGGGTTTGAAGAGAGGGGAACTCTCAAAGTAATCGGCATAGAGTAGGGAATGACCTCTCTCTCTCTCTCTATTGTGGTTCAATGCTGGAGCATGGCCCGGGATTGATCCCCTGAACCTAGGCAGCTGCCTAGCAATGTGTTCATTGACAACCAATGCAGGAACCACAAGCTACTTGTCATCCAACAACGAGTCATCCGATGAACAAATGAAGTTTTACAAAAATACTTGTCCCCGCTATCCATGGTACCTCGCAAGAAAAGTGTCGAACACCTTGGGGGTCGTGGTTGGGACGCGGCTAGTGAAGAGCACCTCGGCCTCCTCGTATAGGCAGCCGACGTGTAGTAGAGGAGATGAGTGCGGGAGGCGGGCCTGTAGCGCTAGGGGGTGGTGTTGGGACCGATGGGCATCGCCGGTGGCTGTGGTTTCCGTAGTATCGGAGGCGGCGAAGAAAGCCCACAAACGCCGGCAAGAACTCCTCTGAAAATGGGCGAGGGTAGGGATTGTGTCGAGCTGTGAGGCTGTTGGATGGCCGGCCTAGACAGCGACGGAGCGGCCGGGCGGCGATGGCTATGGCGGGGGGTAGGGAGAGGTGCAAGACGCGTAAGGAAGGGGGAAAGGGGGTATATTCCTCCGACGGGCGGGCCGGGGGAGGACAAAAAGAGCGCTTGTGTGCATCCGCGCCCTGTCCGTTTCGATGCAAACGTGACCCAAGTTTGGGCCGGAAATGAGTCGAAGGCGGACGAAAAACGGATGCCAATCCATTTGAGGGGGTGCGTTGGGCCGCGATTTGTGTCCGTTTAGCCCCAAACAGACGCGAACCGGACCAGATGTGGTGGCCGTCGGAGTTAGCCTAACTACCTTCCATGCACTGGCACAGCCACGTTGTGACCGAATGGGCCGTGGCCCACCCAACTTTTGAGAAAAATTATAGAAATTCACCTAGGCCCAGCCCATGAATACACAACGCTACAAGGCAACAACCAAGATTTAGCATCAAATTCAGCCCGGCCCGCACAGTCTTCTGTTTGTAGCTCCACGCTGCTTCCAGGGATCTCCTATTCAGTGATGTAGGCGCCGGGTCGCGCCCCTGGCGCTCGCAAGGACAGGAAGTAGGCCGGCCCAGCAACGTGCTATAAAGCAAATGCCGGTGGCTGTGGTGTTGGGACCGATGGGCATCGCCGGTGGCTGTGGTTTCCGTAGTATCGGAGGCGGCGAAGAAAGCCCACAAACGCCGGCAAGAACTCCTCTGAAAATGGGCGAGGGTAGGGATTGTGTCGAGCTGTGAGGCTGTTGGATGGCCGGCCTAGACAGCGACGGAGCGGCCGGGCGGCGATGGCTATGGCGGGGGGTAGGGAGAGGTGCAAGACGCGTAAGGAAGGGGGAAAGGGGGTATATTCCTCCGACGGGCGGGCCGGGGGAGGACAAAAAGAGCGCTTGTGTGCATCCGCGCCCTGTCCGTTTCGATGCAAACGTGACCCAAGTTTGGGCCGGAAATGAGTCGAAGGCGGACGAAAAACGGATGCCAATCCATTTGAGGGGGTGCGTTGGGCCGCGATTTGTGTCCGTTTAGCCCCAAACAGACGCGACCGGACCAGATGTGGTGGCCGTCGGAGTTAGCCTAACTACCTTCCATGCACTGGCACAGCCACGTTGTGACCGAATGGGCCGTGGCCCACCCAACTTTTGAGAAAAATTATAGAAATTCACCTAGGCCCAGCCCATGAATACACAACGCTACAAGGCAACAACCAAGATTTAGCATCAAATTCAGCCCGGCCCGCACAGTCTTCTGTTTGTAGCTCCACGCTGCTTCCAGGGATCTCCTATTCAGTGATGTAGGCGCCGGGTCGCGCCCCTGGCGCTCGCAAGGACAAGAAGTAGGCCGGCCCAGCAACGTGCTATAAAGCAAACGCTGTGGCTGTGGTGTTGGGACCGATGGGCATCGCCGGTGGCTGTGGTTTCCGTAGTATCGGAGGCGGCGAAGAAAGCCCACAAACGCCGGCAAGAACTCCTCTGAAAATGGGCGAGGGTAGGGATTGTGTCGAGCTGTGAGGCTGTTGGATGGCCGGCCTAGACAGCGACGGAGCGGCCGGGGGAGGACAAAAAGAGCGCTTGTGTGCATCCGCGCCCTGTCCGTTTCGATGCAAACGTGACCCAAGTTTGGGCCGGAAATGAGTCGAAGGCGGACGAAAAACGGATGCCAATCCATTTGAGGGGGTGCGTTGGGCCGCGATTTGTGTCCGTTTAGCCCCAAACAGACGCGACCGGACCAGATGTGGTGGCCGTCGGAGTTAGCCTAACTACCTTCCATGCACTGGCACAGCCACGTTGTGACCGAATGGGCCGTGGCCCACCCAACTTTTGAGAAAAATTATAGAAATTCACCTAGGCCCAGCCCATGAATACACAACGCTACAAGGCAACAACCAAGATTTAGCATCAAATTCAGCCCGGCCCGCACAGTCTTCTGTTTGTAGCTCCACGCTGCTTCCAGGGATCTCCTATTCAGTGATGTAGGCGCCGGGTCGCGCCCCTGGCGCTCGCAAGGACAAGAAGTAGGCCGGCCCAGCAACGTGCTATAAAGCAAATGCCGGTGGCTGTGGTGTTGGGACCGATGGGCATCGCCGGTGGCTGTGGTTTCCGTAGTATCGGAGGCGGCGAAGAAAGCCCACAAACGCCGGCAAGAACTCCTCTGAAAATGGGCGAGGGTAGGGATTGTGTCGAGCTGTGAGGCTGTTGGATGGCCGGCCTAGACAGCGACGGAGCGGCCGGGCGGCGATGGCTATGGCGGGGGGTAGGGAGAGGTGCAAGACGCGTAAGGAAGGGGGAAAGGGGGTATATTCCTCCGACGGGCGGGCCGGGGGAGGACAAAAAGAGCGCTTGTGTGCATCCGCGCCCTGTCCGTTTCGATGCAAACGTGACCCAAGTTTGGGCCGGAAATGAGTCGAAGGCGGACGAAAAACGGATGCCAATCCATTTGAGGGGGTGCGTTGGGCCGCGATTTGTGTCCGTTTAGCCCCAAACAGACGCGACCGGACCAGATGTGGTGGCCGTCGGAGTTAGCCTAACTACCTTCCATGCACTGGCACAACCACGTTGTGACCGAATGGGCCGTGGCCCACCCAACTTTTGAGAAAAATTATAGAAATTCACCTAGGCCCAGCCCATGAATACACAACGCTACAAGGCAACAACCAAGATTTAGCATCAAATTCAGCCCGGCCCGCACAGTCTTCTGTTTGTAGCTCCACGCTGCTTCCAGGGATCTCCTATTCAGTGATGTAGGCGCCGGGTCGCGCCCCTGGCGCTCGCAAGGACAGGAAGTAGGCCGGCCCAGCAACGTGCTATAAAGCAAACGCTGGTGGCTGTGGTGTTGGGACCGATGGGCATCGCCGGTGGCTGTGGTTTCCGTAGTATCGGAGGCGGCGAAGAAAGCCCACAAACGCCGGCAAGAACTCCTCTGAAAATGGGCGAGGGTAGGGATTGTGTCGAGCTGTGAGGCTGTTGGATGGCCGGCCTAGACAGCGACGGAGCGGCCGGGCGGCGATGGCTATGGCGGGGGGTAGGGAGAGGTGCAAGACGCGTAAGGAAGGGGGAAAGGGGGTATATTCCTCCGACGGGCGGGCCGGGGGAGGACAAAAAGAGCGCTTGTGTGCATCCGCGCCCTGTCCGTTTCGATGCAAACGTGACCCAAGTTTGAGCCGGAAATGAGTCGAAGGCGGACGAAAAACGGATGCCAATCCATTTGAGGGGGTGCGTTGGGCCGCGATTTGTGTCCGTTTAGCCCCAAACAGACGCGACCGGACCAGATGTGGTGGCCGTCGGAGTTAGCCTAACTACCTTCCATGCACTGGCACAGCCACGTTGTGACCGAATGGGCCGTGGCCCACCCAACTTTTGAGAAAAATTATAGAAATTCACCTAGGCCCAGCCCATGAATACACAACGCTACAAGGCAACAACCAAGATTTAGCATCAAATTCAGCCCGGCCCGCACAGTCTTCTGTTTGTAGCTCCACGCTGCTTCCAGGGATCTCCTATTCAGTGATGTAGGCGCCGGGTCGCGCCCCTGGCGCTCGCAAGGACAGGAAGTAGGCCGGCCCAGCAACGTGCTATAAAGCAAAAGACAAAGAAAAATGCCAAGTTAAATTCGGAAAGACATGGGACTTGAACTGCTGACGCCCCAGTAGAAGCCCACACGAGTTAACCACTGGACCATGTTTAGTTTGTTGATTACTTGTGGAAAACTAAGCACTTTGACATTCATCCAGTACAAACATTAAACATATAGTACTAGTATTACGTACCCACTATAAATTATTTGACTAAAGAAAACATAAATATGAAAAAGCATTCACATGAACCATGAAATGAAAAGAAAACTTCACAAAAATGGAAAATGAAAAGAGTTCATCGAATTTGAATTTTTTTAATCCAATTTGAAAAAAAGATCATTGAATGAAAAAGTTCACCAAATTTGAGAAAGAGTTCATTGAATTTGAAAGCAAATCATCCAATTTGAAAAAAAGTTCTTCAATTTTGAAAAAAGTTCATCGATTTTGAAAAGAGTTCACAGATTTTGTAAAAAAGTTCATCGAATTTCAGATAAAGTTCATCAAAATAAAAAAAATCATCAAACTTGAAAAATTTCATTGAAATTGAAAAAAAGTTCATTGATTTTTTATAAAAAAAGGTCAACGAATTTTAAATGTTCATTAAATTTGAGAAAAGTTCATCGAATTTGAAAATAAGTTCTTGGATTTTTGAGAAAAGTTCATCAAATGTTAAAAAATGTTCACAAAGTTTGAAAAAGTTCAAAAATTTGGATAAAAGTTCATGAATTTTTTTTAAAACGTTCTTTGATTATTAAGAAAAAATTCATCGATTTACAATCAAGCATTTCAAAAAAAGAAATAAATAGAAAAGGAAAAATGGACAGAAAAATAGAAAAAAAAAGAGATCCGAATTGGGGAAGAAATAAAGTATGGAAGCGGTTTCCATTGATAAGTTCGCGATGGCCCTAGTGGTTAGCTCAGTGCGCTGAGAGCGCAGAGGTCTAGAGATTGATTCTCTGGCTCGCACCAATTTTGCACTTCAAAACGGATAAAAACAAACGCTAAATGGGCTGAGCCCAGCTAAGGCGCCTGCAGGCGCCGGTTTGCAGAAACAGAAGAAACTGACGCCTGCAGCCCTAAAGGCATGTACAATGGTTGATAAGACAGTCTTATCTTAAGTTTTGCATATAATTTAGAGATGACAAAAAAATATGTCTATAATGGGTTATATCTTAGTCTTATCTTCAATAACTAGCAATTCCTTAAAACATGGTGAGACAAATTGTGCTAAAAGATCATCTCTTGTCTTATCTTAAATAAGAGAAGACAAACCTTTTCTTATGAGTTCTCTCTCCTCCACCTCATTATTTATCCTATGTGGCACTCATAAGATAGCACCATTGTACATGCCCTAAATAGGATTCCCCCTGCTTCCATGCAGGCACTGAAAATGAAGTTCCACTTCTAGCTTCTACTAGGGCATGACGGGCATCTGCACCCACTTAAAAAAAATGCATTTTAAGTATGTTTTAAAATAAAAAAAATTAAAAGAAAATTCTATGCATACATGTTCACAAATGTGTGTGCGCAGCATAAAGTTTTATGAAAAAATATCTTATTGTTTTGTCTCCGCAAAAAAGATAAATTTCAGTGCTTCTAGATAGCGTTTAGGACACATTTTTTTTTGCCTTTTTTGCATAGGCTACAAAAAAAATTATTTTTCCGTGAAACTTTATGCACACACATATAACATGAATACGTATCCATGCCGCCTTTTTTGGAGTTTTTTCTAGCATTTAAAAATATGTTTTTCAAAGTGGGTTCATATATACCCGGATTCATCCATGCACTTCCCTTTCTACTAATTCCTTGTTTATGTGGATTCGGCTTTACCAGGATGTGAAATGAGTGTTTTGCCGCAGGGACGATGATTGATCGGGAGATACCACACGGTGGACAGTAATATCATATTCCCATACATATATAGATTACGGTTGCCCTCTCTTTCACTCCAAAACAGATCAACAACACTTGAAGAAAAAAGAAGTCTCTGGACTGATTATAGAGGAGCATCATCGCGTGTGGAAGAGAATGTCGCCCTTGCGCCACCCGTTCACAAGGGAGACGGTTTAAGGTTTTTGTCCACTACCAGGAGCTTTCCTCGCCCCGAATCATTCCCTTCTCCCACAAGCCCTCTGTCTCCCTCCTCCTCCTTCCTCGCTAACCATCTCCAACCCTGCCTAGCCCAGCCCAGCCCATTCTCTCGCTACCCCTTGCATATATATGCACCCACCAACACATAGCTAGGCATCCCTCCAAATAAACCTCGTGTTTTTCCTGCCTTTTGCCCATTAACAGCCCCTGTTAATCACTTGCCCAAACCAGCGCGCTCCGATCCTTATCCCCTCGCTCGATCGCCGTCACCATCAGCTCATCGTCGTCCTTAGCTCCTCGTCGGGGCTGGATCGACGGTTATAAATAGAGCGACCCGCAGGCGGTGGAATTGAGGCACGTGCATGCATATTGCAGCCCGGCCAGCATGCAGCTCCGCCTCTCCTCGCCGGCGGGGGCGCCCTTCCGCCACGGTGAACCCCGGCTGCTGCCGCGTGCTCTCGCCAAAGGTGATGGATGTCCCTTCCTGCCATGCTTCTCGCTTGCCGCCGGCGCTGGTTTCTTCTCTGTTTCTTCAAACGGAACGCTGGTTTAATTTCTTCTGCTATACGATGTTTTCTTTGTGTGCGTGTACAGCCATTAAAATTTGGAAATCGGAAAATCCTTCGCTGGCTTACTACTGATCACTCCTCACCGTCATATACATGATCCATCAAGATTTTTTTATTCTAGCTTCGTCCCCGCCATTAATTCTACGGGTGCAGCGTATATACGCATGTACAGACGGGTCAGAACCACTGCATGCTCAACGTACGGATTAATTTTCGCCCAATTCTGCTAGTACTCTTTTCTACGGATTCGCCAGTCTCTTCTTCTCCGGTAAGATCGACCTCGCAATTTTTTCGTGCGCGCCAGCACATGCAGCTCCGATCCACCTCTCACCTTCTGTGGCACGAGTTCTTGTCTGTCACTCGCCGGCAGATTTTGATGGCTTCTGCAGTGCAGTTCGCTGCCTGCAGCTGACAGCCCTTTCTCCCTGTTCACGTACGTGCTTGAAACGAAGCTGGCAAACGAGTTCTTCGTGATTATTATCTTCAATTTTTTCTTTTTCGCGAGGTTACGTGTGTATATCTACACATTTTTGTAGCCTGTGCCTTTTCTTTCCGTTTTCTTTTGGGATGATGTATACTTGTGTTGAGAAAAGATTGGATTGGGTCTGATCACTTTGGCTTTGAACAATCAGGTCCATGCCGTTTGCGCGGCAAAGGAGATGCCGGCGGCACGCGCGTCGCTCGACGGACCAGCAGCGTATCCAGTACTCCTACCAAAGGTACGTATCATTGCCCTGACTTGGGCTGGGGCCCGGTAATCTTGTGTCTTATCTCTCGCTTTGCTTTATGCCCGCCGCTCTTCTCCATCGCTCCATGCATCCATCGCTTTTACCCTTACTACTACTGTCCTTTTTTGCTTAGCGTTACCATCTAGGAGTATCTATATACAGCTAGGAGCTAACACCGCAAGCGTCTTATACGTTACTATACTTGGGCAGCACAAGCGTCGTAGCATATGCCAATTACTTACTACTCCCGTTTTCGTGTCTTGTTTCCCTATCTGTCATATATCATACAAATATGCCAGCCTACGCACTCCACGAAATAGGCAGTTAATGATGTTTTCTTTTTCTTTTTTCTTTCTTCATCTCATTATGTTCCTTTTTATTGCCATACTCACACATTACCACACGTGCTCGTATTAGTTCATCCAAGGGCCTCCGGTGTCTGTCAACGAAAAGGGCCTCCCGTGAGTTCATACGTGCGTCTTATACCAGCCGTGGAGCAAAATGTTTTTTTTCCTAATCTAAGGCCTCTAAAAAGAACCAGCAAATATGCTTTTTTATGTGTGTGTGTGTGTCGGGGGGGGGGGGGAGGGGGGGGGGGTAAACACACTTTTTTTTTCTTTTCTAACCTCTCTCAAGTACTTAACAGACACTCAAGTTACTGGATGAGACACAAACAAATGCTCCGTCAGGATTCAAAAGATACCGACAAAGTACAAAGAGAACACGAGAAAAAGCCCTACTAGAGAGTGGGGGGGGGGGGGGGGGGGGGGGGTCGGTGAGAGAAGAACAAATTGTCCGTTAAGTCAATACGAGGAATTCTTTTTTTACAAAACTACACATAGTGTCATTTATCGCCAAGATTCGAAAGACACCGACAAACTACAGGAAAACACGAGAAAAGTGCCAACTAGAGGGGGGGGGGGTGAGACAAGAACAAGTTATCTTTTAAGTGAATCTAAGGGTCTCCTTTTTTACAAGACGACTTGTAGTGACATTTATCTCCAAGATTTGAAAGATACCGACAAAAGTACAAAGGAAACGCGAGAAAAAAAATACCTACTAGAAGGTGGGGGGGGGGGAGCAGTGAGACCGTAACAAATTATCCGTTAAGTGAATCTAAGGATTTCTTTTTACAAAACAACATATCGTGTCATTTATGACCAAGATTTGAAATATACAGACAAAGTATACAAAGAAAACACGACAAATATACCTACTAGAGGGGGTGGGTCGGCGAGACAAGAACAAATTATCTGTTAAGTGAATCCAAGGATTTCTTTTTACGAAACGAAATATAGTGTCACTTATCACCAAGATTCGAAAGATATAGACAAACTATACAAAGAAAACACAAGAAATATACCTACTAGAGGGAGGGGGTCGGCGAGACAAGAACAAATTATCCATTAAGTGAATCTAAAATTTAGTTTTTGACAAAACGACATATAGTGTCATTTATCGCAAGATTTGAAAGATACCGACAAATTACAAAGAAAACATGAGAAAAATACATAGTAGAAAGGGAAAGCGGGGTCAGCGAGACAAGAACAATTATCTCGTCAAGTGAATCTAAGAATTTTCTTTTTAACAAAATGGCATATCGTGTCAATTATCGCCAATGGGAGTTCAAAATATATTGACAAAGTACAAAGAAAACACGAGAAAATTATGTAGTAGTGTCGGGGGTGAGACAAGAATAAATTAACCGTCAAGCGAATCTTACTATTTCTATTTTTAGCAAAATGACATATTGTGCCAATTATCGGCAAGAGGAGTTTGGAAGATAGCGACAAATACCAAGAGGGCAGGGACAAGAACAAATGTTCTGTCAACGACTCTAGTTTTTTTTACACAAACAATGCAACATGCCATTTTCACCAAGAGGAGATGGAAAGATACCAACAGACTAGACAGAAACACAAAAGAATATATACAAGTGAGAAGGAAAGGGGGGAGGGGGTGGCAGCCACCTAAGCTTAGGTGCTCCCACGCGAGCTCGGCCATTTGATCTCAGCCAACGGTCACTTGAGGTGCTATAGAAAATTTGCAAAAAGAACCTCTAAGAGTCCCTTAATTATGCGTAAGCCCGAGTGCTCCATAGATAACCACCTGATCAAGATCCAACGGTGGAGCTCGCATGGGAGCACCTGAGCTTAAGTGCTCCCGGAGCACCAGATATTTAGCCGTGAGGGGGGTAGGGTTGAGAACTTTTAGCGCACAACACACTAATTAGTAGATGAGACAGCGTCAACGGCTACATGGTTTTCGGTCTCGTGAAGAAAAGGAATCGAAACCTGTATGAAAAATCCACAGTTGAACAAAGAATGTAGCACCCCCGCAAAAAAAAAGAACAAAAAATGTAGCTTTTCCCCTGCAAAAACAGAAAAACAAAGGATGTAGCTTTCTCATCAGATCCAAAAGCATGCAACTACAGGGGAAAAAAATGCTTCTGTAGTTTAAAGTCAATACGATGATAGAAAGATCCTCGACGTACTGTTATTCTTGTTACCGTCAATACTATATCTAGCTAGGTGAAGCTCACCCATTAATTCAATTAAGCTCACGCTATCTTAGTACAACGTAGGATCGATGCATGCTTTCCTGGCGCCGAACTTGGTCTCTAAGTAAGTACGGGCCCGGCGTTCTTTTGAGCCGAATATCCGGCCGGTCTACCAATTTGGTTACGGAATAATATGATCAGAGATTCGACTGAGACTGGCACGTGAAAGTTAGGAAGGATTAGATCGGATAGTAGAGGGTGTGCTTATGCAAAGTTCATATGCCCACAAAAAGAGACGTGATCAGGAAAGGTTTCGTTTGATTTCTTTGGATAAGGTGCCTTTAGCTAGCACACAACTCCATGCTCCCAGTGACAGAAATCAGTGAGGCTCTGTGGCAAAAACGATGGAATTCCCTGCCTTTCTTATCAGTTGAAAGTCGATATGAGCTTGCGGCCGCCCATGTTACTTCTGCCAACTTTGCGTGCAATTCCTTGTTGGTCACGTCAAACTGGGCCTGGAGCTGAAGCTTTGATACTCCTATTATTATAAGACAAAGTCATGCAGCGGGTGACATTTTGACCATTATTAAGCCAACTCTAACCGGTCCCTTGAAAAGTAAAGGAATATAAATATTAGTGGAGTGTATTTACTTCATTAAATTTTGACCGGACCTAGCTGATCCTCTGTATATAACGGAATAAACTTAAAATTTGGCTCATACATTTTGTCGAACAGTTGCTACGCACCTCCGCAGCCAGTGACAACCATGGTAACCACGCCGGCAGCAAGCAGCAGAGGCACGCAATTGGAAGGAGCAGCAGCAGCATAAGCATGCACCGGCGGCGGCGAGCAGCAGCAGCACGGCGGCGGAGCAGCGGCGAGCAGGAGCAGTAGTAACACGCAACGGTGGCGGAGCAGCGGCGAGCAACAGTAGTAGCAGCACGCACTGGCGCTGGCGGTGGAGCAGCGGCGAGCAGTAGCAGCACGCACCGACCATGAACAGTGGCAGCACGCACCGACGATGGAGCAGTGGCAAGCAGCAGTAGCAGCACGCACCGGCGGCGGAGCAGCGGCGAGCAGTAGTAGCACGCACCGGCGGCGAACAGTAGCAGCACGCACTGGCGACGGAGCAGCGGCGAGCAGTAGCAGCACGCAACGGGGAGAAGCAGCGGTGAGCAACACACATCGGCAACAAGCAGTATCAACACGCACCGGCGGCGGCGGCGAGCAGCAGCAGCAACAGCAACAGCACACACTGGCGGCGGCGACCAACACACGCAACAGCGACGCGCAATAGTAGCATTTAGTGATCGTACCAGTAGTAGTACGGGCAAGGGTCACCGACGAGGCCCGAGGTCACCAGCAAGGCCATACGAGCTTCACGTAAGTCACCGGCCGGCCACGAGAAGGCCTTCACGCGAAGAAAGCTTTTATTCGGCCACCAAAAGAAAGAGTAAATATAGAGAAACTTTCAAGAAGAGGAGTAAAATTTTACTCCCTTACGACTGATAAAGGATCAGCTAGGTACCGGTTAGAGGAGTAAAACCGTATTTTTACTTCTCTAATTGGTTATAAAGGATAGGTTAAAGATGTCCTTATACCTTAAGACAGTTCTTGGTGTGCACATATGGCTCTGTACAAATATTTGATTATCACTTTTGATATGTCCTAAGCTTATGTTCTAAGCTGGTTACTACTGATATATTCGTTTGACCGTCAACTAATTTAGAACGAAGGAAATACTAAAATACACAACCTTGTAATTGTAATCATTCTGGCATTCATTCGTTTGTTTCGACGTAGTACCTGCAGGGCTGCAAGCGAAACCTGCCGGAAATGACATCCAGATTCTAGAACGGCCCGAGGAAGAGGAAGCACGCGACCTGGACGGGCACCGTGTGATTCCTGGGACAGAGCTCGAGCAGCCGCTGATCGACCGGGTGAAGGCCATGCTCGGGTCGATGGGCGACGGCAAGATCAGCGTGTCGGCGTACGACACGGCCTGGGTGGCCCTGGTGCCGAGGCTCGACGGCGGAGACGGGGCCCAGTTCCCCGCCGCCCTCCGGTGGATCCTCGGGAACCAGCTGCCCGACGGCTCCTGGGGCGACGCGGCCCTCTTCTCCGCCTACGACCGGATCACCAACACCCTCGCGTGCGTCGTGGCTCTCACCAAATGGTCGCTCGGCCCCGAAAACTGCACGAGAGGTACGCATGCATGCACACTGAACCAGGCATGAGTTTGGTGAAACTGAACGTGCGTTTTGTTCACTCGATCAGGGCTGAGTTTTCTGGAGGACAACATGTGGAGGCTGGCCGAGGAAGACTCGGAGTCGATGCCCATCGGCTTCGAGATCGCCTTCCCTTCTCTCCTGGAGGCGGCCAGGAGCCTGGACGTGGTGTTCCCGTATGACCACCATGCTCTGCAGCGCATATATGCCAACAGAGAAGTGAAGCTCAAAAAGTACATATCCTCCTAGACAAGTGCAGCATCTTTGCCTTCAATTTCTTTCCATGTCGATGGAGAGGCTAACATTTCTGTAACTACATTGCTGATTACTTTGATCCGAAGGATTCCGATGGAGATGATGCACAGCATTCCGACGACGATCCTGCACTCCCTTGAAGGGATGCCCGGGGTGGACTGGCGCAAGATCCTCAGGCTCCAGTCCAGTGACGGGTCCTTCCTGTTTTCTCCGGCGGCTACAGCCTCTGCCCTCATGCAGACCGGTGACGCAAAATGCTTCGAGTATATAGACAGGATCGTGAAGAAGTTCGACGGAGGGGGTAAGAGATCAATTAATGAAACCCGTCCCATGCAGTACAACACTGACGTTGGACTGGAGTACATTATTCGTCTTGGCTGACCATGCATTTTTCAGTTCCCAATGTTTACCCGGTCGATCTCTTCGAGCACATCTGGGTCGTCGATCGGCTGGAGCGCCTTGGGATCTCGCGCTACTTCAAGCAAGAAATCAAACAGTGCTTGGACTATGTCCACAGGTTTGGTTCCTCCTTCATATATAGCTGTGTTTTGCTGAACATCGGTGTGCTGACCTTAAACTTCTTCTCGCTCCATGACCAAAGCTTCTTCTAACCTCTTTACTCATATATGCTGTAGGCACTGGACTGAGGAGGGGATATGCTGGGCGAGGAACTCTGCCGTGGTAGACGTGGACGACACAGCCATGGCGTTCCGGCTGCTGCGGCTGCACCGATACAACGTCTCCCCAAGTACGTACGACCCATGGTTCTCCCTCTTCTGAATCAAAATACTGGTGTTGTCATGTTGTGCATATCTCCCGAGTGTAAGTTTTTTACGTCGCGTGACAAACAAAACAAAACCGATGCCGATCCGCAGGCGTGTTCGAGAACTTTGAGAAGGATGGGGAGTTCTTCTGTTTCGTGGGGCAATCAACACAGGCGGTCACTGGGATGTACAACCTGAACAGGGCCTCTCAGGTAAGATTTCCCGGAGAGGACGTGCTGCAGCGTGCTGGCAGATTCTCCTATGAGTTCCTTAGACAAAGGGAGGCCCGGGGCACGATCCGGGACAAATGGATCATTTCAAAGGATCTACCAGGCGAGGTAATTAAACACCTCCATCCTTTTTCTTTTTGACCCGGTGACCGTATATTTTCATTTAAAAAAAAGTATGGACATGCAAGTGAAAAAAAGGAAACAAAGTGTCACTCAACCTATGCCCGTTTTATGAAACATATTGTACAAGTAGTTCAGAAACTGGATTTGTTTTTTTTTTGCAAGGAGAAACTAGATTTGGTTTGACTGTGTGCATCTTAACTATGCAGAGGCCAGGTGTAATATCTAAACCCTTAATAAAAAAAATAAGATAAAAGATCCATCCATTGAGGTGGGTCGGAGCTTGTCTAAAGATTTTATCATTCCTTACAGACCAGGTGCTACAGCAACTCATAATAATAATATCCGATGCTATCTCATTGTTAATGGCTTGAATCCTGAAGCATATTCATCAAAGCTTGAGACTCCATCCTACTAATCAATCGCTTTAGACAGAATGGGAAGTAACGTACTCCCTCCGTCCTTAAAAAAATGTACTTTCAACTTTATTGGAAAGTCAAAAAAAAATATGTTTGGCCGTATTTATACAATAACAGATCAACATTTGCGTCATCAAATTAGTAGCATTAGATTCGTGATAAGATATATTTTCGTTATATACCTATTTGGTTTCACAAGCATTGATATATTTTTGCACAAACTCGGTTAAACTTTGAGATAGTTTGACCCTCCAACAAAGTTAAAAGTATACTCTTTTAAGGACGGGGGGAGTAACTCTCAACAACTAGAGAGGGATTGCAGTTGATATTACAATATAAGTATTTTAGAAACCGAAACAAAATAACCATATATGGATATGTACAATAACGTAAATAACTCTGTATGTGATCATAGGTACAATATGCACTGGACTTTCCTTGGTATGCAAGCTTGCCGCGTGTAGAAGCAAGAGTCTACCTAGATCAATATGGCGGTGATGATGATGTCTGGATTGGGAAGACACTCTACAGGTAAAACAAAAATGGTTTACGACGGTGCACCAATCAATTTTAAACAATTTTAGTTTGTTCGTTGCACAACAAAGGCAATGTAGAACTGACTTACCAATATGTGATAAACTGAATGGCTTTCGCAGGATGCCACTTGTGAACAACAACACCTATCTCGAGCTGGCAAAGCGTGATTTCAATCGCTGCCAAATCCAACATCAGCTTGAGTGGCATGGCCTACAAAAGTATGCATCAATCTTACATAATACTCAGTATTTTGTTAATGGGTGTGTCTAGAGTACATCTAGATGTGCGCTAGTTATTGCACATCTAAGTGAGTGAATCAAGCATAAAGAGGAAAAAAAAAGAAAAAGGAATTATCCACACGAATCTCGACGTAAGATCAATGATATAGGACTTAGATGTGCAATACTTATGCCACATCTAGATGTGCTTTAGCAAGACTATTTATTAATTATATCACATTTTCCTGCATGAGAACTTATATTTCCATGCACGTAGGTGGTTTACAGAGAATGGCCTCGAGGCTTTTGGGGTGGCTCCAAGAGATGTATTGAGAGCTTATTTTCTAGCTGCCGCTTGCATTTTTGAACCAAGTCGTGCCACAGAGCGACTTGCATGGGCCAGAGCATCAGTGATGGCCAACATTATTTCTAAATATCTTCGTAGCGATTTGTCGGGTAATAAAATGGTGGAACGGTTTATGCATGGTGGCCTCTATGAAGGAAATAATGATATATCATGGTAAGTACATTAAACGAGCATCCCTATATACAGTCTAAATCATCACGTCATATGGTAAATATTTGCATGCTTAATTGGACCACTTTTGACTAATCCTAGTAATTTGGTATATGATTTCCACCAGTGAACAATTAAGATACATATGTGTAATACATTTTTATTTTGTACCCCCTCCGTCCCAAAATTCTTGTCTTAAATTTATCTAAATACGGATGTATCAAGTCAAGTTTTAGTATTAGATACATCCATATCTAGACAAATTTAAGACAAGAAGTTTGGGACGGAGGGGGTAAACTTAAGATCCCCATATTTGAATAATAATTCTTTTTTACTTGATAAAATGTCACACAATATCTTTAAGCACAACCATGTAGTAATTCGTCACTGTACTATTAGAAAAACATAGTCTTTCGTTATAGACTCTTTTCATTTTAAATATGCTTCGTATGACACAACTTGTGCATCTAGGCTTAAAGGAGATGCAAAAGTGGAAATTCTTGTGGGCGCACTTGAGAAACTTATTGATTTATTGGCACAAACAGCGCTACATGTTGGTGAAGAACCCATGCACAACAACAATTTGTTACGTTGTGTTGTAAGTTAAATGAGCAATTGCGCATGTCTGGGAGTTATTAAATGCAATGGTCTCTCTTAGATAAAAATTCTAATATATATCTTTGAACTTCTAGTGGGTCGAATGGATGATGCAAGAGATAAATAGAGATGATGGCACAAACAATATGAGCGTTATTGAAGCAGGGTCATGCATGGTTCATGACAAACAAACATCTTTGCTTCTAGTTAAAATTATCGAGATTTGTGCTGGACGAATTGGTGAAGCATCATCTATGGTAAATAGCAAGGACAATACTTGGTTTATTCAACTTGCATCCTCTATCTGTGACAGTCTTCACCACAGGATGTTACTTTCACAGGTAACTTTTATGCTTAATTTTCTTGACATTTTTGTGGTTAACCATGTGATACATTGGTGATTGTATTTTTCTTTTCATTTGTCGGTGCAACGTGTGTTTACTTTTGTTGCTATCTACTACGTACAATATTTGCATGTACACACAAACTACAAAAGGTACTTCCCATTGGAAAAAGAGCCACATATTTTTTCTATATAAGCTACAATTATGTATTAGATGGGCATGTAATATATTTATGATAGCTATTGTAAGTTGGTCCACATATTCCATACCGCATAGCTACAAGTTGCTTTTAATAACTATAATTTTTCAACTTCTACATTTTTAACCATTGTACTAATGATGCAATTTATAGGACACTGAGGAGAATAAGGCAGTAACAAGTCGCATGGACAAGAAAATTGAGGTGGACATGCAAGAACTTGCCCAAAATATTCTTCAGTCATATGATGATAGAGCAAGTAACAACACGAAGCAAACCTTCTGGAGTGTTGTGAAAAGTTGTTACTATGTTGCTAATTGCCCTTCCTACATATTTGATAGACATGTTTCAAAAGTTATTTTTGAACATGTCTTTTGAAAGAAAAAACTTACAATGATGGGGATGGAAGTGAAATTGTACATACAAAGAAATGTTGTAGGAATGCTGGTGGAATGGCGCGTAAGTGATAGTTCTCCTATTGGAAGTTGGTTGTTAGGTTGATATTTTTTCCAGAACCCGCAAAAGCTTTGCGTGTCTTTTATATTAAGATTGAAGAAGAGTTTTACATTTGCAGGAGGATATTACATGGCTGAAAGGCCTCGCAAGATATCACAAACATCTACTAGTACTCTACGTGAATTCCCCTAGGTAGATTTCTTATAAGATTTTGTCCACCACCACCTGCTGGCTTGATGCAATTTTGTCAAAGGTCCTACCACTGCGCTCAAGCCATAGTTTATGCATGCCCATAGCACGCCTCTTGGCAAGGGTGACCATGCCCATATGAAACAACCATTCGCAGATAGTCGAATCCCCTGATGGAGTCAAAGATTGCATAACATCATACCAGACTCGTTGTGAGAAGGGGCACTACACCAATAGGTGATGCATGCTCTCTGGTTCCTGGCAGCAAAGTGGACTAATGGTTGATGCGGCAATCCCCTCTGGGCTAGCCTATCTGTAGTCCAGCAGTTGTTATGCAGTACCGGTCAAACAAACACTTTAGCCTGAAGATACGCATGCGAGGACCACACTTGTTCTAGACTAGGGAATTCCTCAAGCCCTTTAAACAAGGCTTTTTAGGAAAATTGAGATGAGAAATTACCATTAGTTTCAAGCTTCTAGGTGAACTGATCCTCAACCATTTTATTCAATTGAACATGGTTGAGCTTCTCATAAGATACATAATTGTGCAATTGCCGGTAATGAAAATTGACCATGAATTTTGGACCCATTTCCCTCCTCAAGAGTGAGCACCACAGTGTCAGATAGTGCTTTGGGGCACACGAAGGGAAGAAGATCAGGGGCAATATTAACCTGTACCCCCATTAATCAATGCATCTTGCGAGATTACAATTTTCATATCGTTTCGCAAACTAAATTTGTTCTTGGTGTAGTAGAAGATCTCCTTAGGTAGTCTCAACGCGTTGATTTTGAGGTCCTTCCATGGCCGATCCTCCTTAGATCACTCGAGCCAGTACCATCTAGCATGCAAGGCTGCATTCATCAATTTTAAATTAGGCCAGCCGAGCTCGTCTAGGGATTTCGGTCTGCAAACCACCTCCCAAACCACTAGACAATGGCCCCCTTGGCATCATCGCACCTCTCCATAGAAATTCGGATCACGTGTTGGCATACGAAAAAATGGAGTGGACAAGAGGACAAAACTAGTTAAGATGAGTCGATCAGCACGCTTAAGCATCAAAGTTTCCCAGCTAGAAATTGCATGAGCAACACTATCGACCAGCGGCTGAGGATCAACTTTCCACATCCTCCATGGACTAAGGGGAAGCCCTATATATTTGCACAGGAATGTTCGAATCAGGCTTCGCAAAAGGCCAGCAAGGTGTACTTTATCCTGCTCGCACCTGATGGGAATCACCTGGCTCTTATCCATATTAACAAGCATTCCAGAAACTGTTGCAAAATTGAAAAGAAGCTCTCTAGTGGGGACACATTCATGCTACACATGTCTAAGAAAAAGGACCACGTCGTTGGTGAAGAGGGAAATGTGATACCGAATGTCAAGATTGCGCATTGCCCCCAAAACTTGAACTTCTTCCACTTTGCTTCAGATAATATGACTCGGAATGTCCATAACTAGGAACAACATTGGAGATATTGGATCTCCCTGCCTCAAACCTGTAGCATGCAAAAAATAGAATTGCTAGTGCCACCATTTACAACAACTTTTGTGTCGATAGTTCATAAAAGAGTGGCGATCCAAAGCAACCATCTTGGAAAAATCCTAAAACATAGAATCACATTCAGGAAAGGCCATGCAATCGTGTCGAAAAGCACATGCAATGTTAAAGGAAATATGCCCTAGAGGCAATAATAAAGTTGTTATTTATATTTCCTTATATCATGATAAATGTTTATTATTCATGCTAGAATTGTATTAACCGGAAACTTAGTACATGCGTGAATACATAAACAAATAGAGTATCACTAGTTTGCCTCTACTTGACTAGCTCGTTGAATCAATGATGATTATGTTTCCTAACCATAGACATGAGTTGTCATTTGATTAACGAGATCACATCATTAGCACATCATTAGAGAATGATGTGATTGACTTGACCCATCCGTTAGCTTAGCACGATGATCGTTTAGTTTGTTGCTATTGCTTTCTCCATAACTTATACATGTTCCTATGACTATGAGATCATGCAACTCCCGAATACCGGAGGAACACTTTGTATGCTACCAAACGTCACAACGTAGCTGGATGATTATAATGGTGCTCTACAACTGTCTCCAATGGTGTTTGTTGAGTTGGCATAGATCGAGATTAGGATTTGTCACTCCGAGTATCGGAGAGGTATCTCTGGGCCCTCTCGGTAATGCACATCACTATAAGCCTTGCAAGCATTGTGACTAATGAGTTAGTTGCAGGATGATGCATTACGGAACGAGTAAAGAGACTTTCCGGTAACGATATTGAACTAGGTATTGAGAAACCGACGATCGAATCTTGGGCAAGTAACATACCGATGACAAAGGGAACAACGTATGTTGTTATGCGGTTTGACCGATAAAGGTCTTCATAGAATATGTAGGAACCAATATGAGCATCCAGGTTCCGCTATTGGTTATTGACCGGAAGTGAGTCTCGGTCATGTCTACATAGTTCTCGAACCCGTAGGGTCCGCACGCTTAACGTTCGGTGACGATCGATATTATGAGTTTATGTGTTTTGATGAACCGAAGGTTGTTCGGAGTCCTGGATGTGATCACAGGCATGACGAGGAGTCTCGAAATGGTCGAGACATAAAGATCGATATATTGGAAGCCTATGTTTGGACCTCGAATGGTTCCGAGTGGTTCGGGCATTTTTCCGGAGTACCGGGAGGTTACCGGAACCCCCCGGAAGAAGTTATGGGCCTTATGGGCCATAAGAAGGAAGCACACCAGCCCACAAGGGGCTGGTGCACCCCCCTTGGGCAGGAGGCCGAATTGGAATAGGTTTGGGGGGGGGGCTTTCCTTCTCTCCTACTCCTCCTTCCCTTCCTCTCTTACTCCAACTAGGGAAGGGGGAGATCCTTCTCCCGGTGGGAGTAGGACCCCCCTAGGGTGCGCCACAACTTTATCATTGATCTCTTAGCTGTGTGCGGTGCCCCCCTCCACCATAATCCACCTCGGTCATATCGTAGCGGTGCTTAGGCGAAGCCCTGTTCCGGTAGCATCATCATCACTGTCATCATGCCGCCGTGCTGACGAAGCACTCCCTCGACACTCTGCTGGATCGTGAGTTCGTGGGATGTCACCGAGCTGAATGTGTGCAGATCGCGGAGATGCCGTACTTTCAGTAGGGCCAATTCCAGTTGTGCCCCTAACTCGAACCCACAACTAGCTCGAACCCACAACTCAGTTTTGCCCCTAATTTTTAGGTATGCTCAGTTTTGCCCCTCCATCGTTTGTGTCACTTATAGAAATGCCCTTTTGCGTTGTTACCGTCCAGTCAAAGAACTTTGACCATCCATAAAAAATAGCAAAAAAATAAAAAAAACTGAAATTTTTGGGGATCGAAGATAGTCATGTCCGCAAGGCGCGTGCAAATTTTGGTGTTGGTTGGACACTCCGGGAGCTCGTGGCAAAGGAAAACAAAAATAATTTATGCCCATGAACAGTAAATTCGAAAAAATAGCAACAAAATTCAAAAAAAGTTGATTTTTTGGCTTCAAATAGGCTTGAGTGCACAAGGTGCTTGCAAGTTTTGGTGATCAAATGGCGTACGAGGCGCTCTGGAGAAAAAAAACAAAATAGTGCATTTTTTCAAAGTTTTTTTGAGCTAAATTTTACTCCCTCCGTCCCATAATATAAAAACATTTTTGATACTACACTAGTATAAAAAACGTTCTTATATTATGGGACGGAGGGAGTAGCTTTTTTCTCCACGAGCTCCTATGATGTTCAAACACCACAAAAATGTGCACACATCTTGCGCACCTGAGTATCTTCAGTCCCACAAAATTTCTTATTTTTTGATTTTTTTTCCTCTATTTTTTTGAATTTATTATTCACATACGTACAAAATTTATGTTTTCCTTTGCGACGAGCTCCCAGGGTGTCCGAACAGCATGAAAATTTGTACACACCTTGCAGACATGAGTATCTTCGATCCCACAAAGTTTTAATTTTTTTTGAATTTTTTTGCTATTTTTTTAGGATGGTCAAAGCCTTTTGACCGGACGGTAATGGCACAGAAGGTCATTTCTATAAGTGAAACTAATGATGGAGGGGCAAAACTGAGCATACCTAAAAATTAGGGGCAAAACTGAGTAGTGTGTTCGAGTTAAGGGCATGGATGTAAATGTCCCCTTTCAGTACTAGGATCGGTCGATCGTAAAGACGTATGACTACATCAACCGTGTTGTCATAACGCTTCCGTTTACGGTCTACGAGGGTACGTGGACAACACTCTCCCCTCTCCTTGTTATGCATCACCATGATCTTACGTGTGCATAGAATTTTTTTTGAAATTACTGCGTTCCCCAATAGTGGCATCGTAGCCAGGTCTATGCGTAGATGTTATATGCACGAGTAGAACACAAAGGAGTGCTACCTCTTGAGCACTCCGTTGGATTTCCTTGAAGAGGGAAGGATGATGCAGCAAAGTAGTGTAAGTATTTCCCTCAGTTTTTTAGAACCAAGGTATCAATCCAGTAGGAGGCTACGCGCAAGTCCCTCATACCTGCACAAAACAAATAACTCCTCACAACCAACGCGATAAGGGGTTGTCAATCCCTTCACGGTCACTTACGAGAGTGAGATCTGATAGATATGATAGAATAATATTTTTGGTATTTTGTGATAAAGATGCAAAGTAAAATAAAAGCAAAGTAAAAAAGCAAAGGAAATAACTAAGTATTGAAAGATTAATATGATGAAGATAGACCCGGGGGCCATAGGTTTCACTAGTGGCTTCTCTCAAGAGCATAAGTATTTTACGGTGGATGAACGAATTACTGTTGAGCAATTGACAGAATTGAGCATAGTTATGAGAATATCTAGGTATGATCATGTATATAGGCATCACGTCCGAGACAAGTAGACCGACTCCTGCCTGCATCTACTACTATTACTCCACTCATCAACCGCTATCTAGCATGCATCTAGAGTATTAAGTTCATGAAAACAGAGTAACGCCTTAAGCAAGATGACATGATGTAGATGGATAAATTCATGCAATATGATAAAAACCCCATCTTGTTATCCTCGATGGCAACAATACAATACGTGCCTTGCTACCCCTACTGTCACTGGGAAAGGACACCGCAAGATTGAACTCAAAGCTAAGCACTTCTCCCATTGCAAGAAAGATCAATCTAGTAGGCCAAACCAAACTGATAATTCGAAGAGACTTGCAAAGATAACCAATCATACATAAAAGAATTCAGAGAAGATTCAAATATTTTTCATAGATAATCTTGATCATAAACCCTCAATTCATCGGTCTCAATAAACACACCGCAAAAACAAGATTACATCGAATAGATCTCCACAAGAGAGGGGGAGAACATGGTATTGAGATCAAAAAAGAGAGAAGAAGCCATCTAGCTAATAACTATGGACCCAAAGGTTTGAGGTAAACTACTCACACTTCATCGGAGAGGCTATGGTGTTGATGTAGAAGCCCTCCGTGATGGTTGCCCCCTCTGGCGGAGCTCCGAAACAGGCCCCAAGATGGGATCTCGTGGATACAGAAGGTTGCGGTGGTGGAATTAGGTTTTTGGCTCCGTATCTGATCGTTTGGGGGTACGTAGGTATATATAGGGGGAAGGAGTACGTCGGTGGAGCAACAGGGGGCCCACGAGGGTGGAGGGCGCGCCTGGTGGGGTAGGCGCGCCCCCCTACCTCGTGGCTTCCTCCTTTATTTCTTGACATGGGGTCCAAGTCTCCTGGATCATGTTCGTTCCGAAAATCATGTTCCCGAAGGTTTCATTCCGGTTGGACTCCGTTTGATATTCCTTTTCTGCGAAACTCTGAAATAGGCAAAAAACAACAATTCTGGGTTGGGCCTCCGGTTAATAGGTTAATCCCAAAAATAATATAAAAGTGGATAATAAAGCCCAATAATGTCCAAAACAGTAGATAATATAACATGGAGCAATCAAAAATTATAGATACGTTGGAGACGTATCAAGCATCCCCAAGCTTAATTCCTGCTCGTCCTCGAGTAGGTAAATGATAAAAAAGATAATTTTGATGCGGAGTGCTACTTGGCATAATTTTAATGTAGTTCTTCTTAATTGTGGTATGAATATGCAGATCTGAAAGATTCAAGACAAAAGTTCATATTGACATAAAAATAATAATACTTCAAGCATACTAACTAAGCAATTATGTCTTCTCAAAATAACATGGCCAAAGAAAGTTCATCCCTACAAAATCATATAGTTTAGTCATGCTCCATTTTCGTCACACAAGAATGCTCTCATCATGCACAACCCCGATGACAAGCCAAGCAATTGTTTCATACTTTAGTAATCTCAAACCTATAAACTTTCATGCAATATATGAGCGCGAGCCATGGACATAGCACTATGGGTGGAATAGAATATGATGATGGGGGTTATGCAGAGAAGACAAAAAGGGAGAAAGTCTCACATCAACGAGGCTAATCAATGGGCTATGGAGATGCCCATCGATTGATGTTAATGCAAGGAGTAGGGATTGCCATGCAACGGATGCACTAGAGCTATAAATGTATGAGAGCTCAACAAAAGAAACTAAGTGGGTGTGCATCCAACTTGCTTGCTCACGAAGACCTAGGGCACTTGAGGAGGCCCATTGTTGGAATATACAAGACAAGTTCTATAATGAAAAATTCCCACTAGTATATGAAAGTGACAAAACAAAAGACTCTCTATCATGAAGATTATGGTGCTACTTTGAAGCACAAGTGTGTCAAAGGATAGTAGCATTGTCCCTTCTCTCCTTTTCTCTCTCTTTTTTTGGGCCTTCTCTTCTTTTTTATGGACTTTATCTCCCCCCTTTTTTAAAATTCCTCACTTGGGACAATGCTCTAGAAAATGATGATCATCACACTTCTATTTATTTACAACTCAATGATTACAACTCGATGCTAGAACAAAAGATGACTCTATATGAATGCCTCCGGCGGTGTACCGGGATATGCAATGAACCAAGAGTGACATGTATGAAAGAATTATGAATGGTGGCTTTGCCACAAATACTATGTCAACTACATGATCATGCTAAGCAATATGACAATGATGAATGTGTCATGATAAACGGAATGGTGGAAAGTTGCATGGCAATATATCTCGGAATGGCTATGGAAATGCCATAATAGGTAGGTATGGTGGCTTTTTTGAGAAAGATATAAGGAGGTTTATGTGTGAAAGAGCGTATCATATCACGGGGTTTGGATGCACCAGCGAGGTTTGCACCAACTCTCAATGTGAGAAAGGGCAATGCACGGTATCGAAGAGGCTAGCAATGATGGATGGGTGAGAGTGCGTATAATCCATGGACTCAACATTAGTCATAAAGAACTCACATACTTATTGCAAAAATCTACAAGTCATCAAAAACCAAGAACTACGTGCATGCTCCTAGGGGGATAGATTGGTAGGAAAAGACCATTGTTCGTCCCCGACCGCCACTCATAAGGAGGACAATCAAAGAACACCTCATGTTTCAAATGTGTTACATAACGTTTACCATACGTGCATGCTACGTGTAACATCCCAAAATTCTAAATTTTGGAATGTTATAATAAATAGATAGATTGGATGGATTGTTTGATTGATTGACTGAAAGTGAGTGAATTTGAAACTTTTGAAAGTTAAATGAGAGGGAATAAAAGGACTTTCCCAAACTTTCATTTTTGGCATTTTATGATCTCCATGAATTCAAATTCTTTTCACCACAAAATCCTAGAGAGAAGATGACATGACTTCTTCCATTTATTTAAATGACAAGGGTTGTTGAAAATATTTCCAATTCTGAAAATTTATGCAACTCAATGATTTTCATGAGAGAAGATAAAATGACTTCTTCAAATTATATGAAATATGAGTTGGGAGTTTCAAAGAATTAAATTCAAAGTTCTTTTGAATTTATTTTCAATTTGGAGTTATTTGAGTTTTACTCAAATTATTTTTTTCTCCAAAAATAAACTATATGGAAATTAGGGTAACATGATTCCTTACATTAGAAAATTGGAGAAAAATTAATTTGAAATCATTTTGGTATTTTAAAAATGATTTTTGTTGGATTTTAATAGACGAGTAGCACTCTTTGTTTTATCTGAATTTGTGTGAATTTTATTTAATGCTAGAAAAATGTTCATGTCGTAGAAAATCTTTTTCTGAAAATTTTGATATATTATATGCCTATATAATATTTTGATTTCTTTTTGTTTTTGTTATTTTTGTTGTCTGTGAAAAATGTTTAAAAAAAACTCTTCGAACAGTGCCAGGCCGAAGCCCAGCACTGCTCTCTCTCTCTCTCTCTCCCCGCGCCAGGCCAGCCGGCCCAGCCCAGCAGCGGCCCAGCGCGCCGTCTCTCTCCCCGAGCAGGAGACCGGCCGGCGTACGCCGCCGCCGCCATCGTGGCCGAGGAGGACTCCTCCTCCTACCCCTTCCCCAAGTCGGTGCCGCGCCTCCCCTCCGCCCTTAAATACCGGAGCCCCGGGCCCCGTTTCCCTTCTCTTCCCCGCCGCCGCAGCTCCGCAAGCCGCATCGCGCCGCCTCGCCAGACTTCGCCGCTGCCGCTGCTGCTTCTCCGCTGCTACTGCCGGCTTGCCGTTCCGCCTCGCCTCGCCGCTAGCCCGCACCGCCGCCGCCGCTGCTGCCAGCTGTCGCGCCACCGCTCGCTACCGCCGGAGCCCGCCGCTGCCGCTCGATCCGGCGTCGCCGCCGATCTGCTAACCGCCACCGGTGGTCTTTTCGACGAAAACCGCCCGAACCGGTAATTAACCGCCCGGTCCGGTTTATTTTATTTTTGGTTTTCTCTGGTTTTCTTCTAAAGCTGGTTCTATTTAATAGTTAGGTTAATTAGTGGACGTTCGCTAGTTTAGGATTTGTAGCGAACAATTTTCGTCTTATAGGCTTCTGCAACGAACGTTCGCCTTTTAGTTTTTTCTTTTTCTGTAATTTCGGCCAGGGACCTAGATGTCAATACTTTCTTCACAGATTAGTCCCTGAACTTCAAACGATCATTACTTTTTACTCGTTAGTCCAAATTCAACGAAACCAACGCCCACTTCTTCGTTATGATCCCCTCTATCCAGTAATCCAACTCAAACATGTTTTTGAAAAGTTTAAAATTTGAATTAGAGCAGATTTGAATTCAAACTTTGTTTGATCATAACTTGAGATTCGTAGCTCCGTTTGGGTTGATTCTTTTTGCAAATCGAAGCTCTTGACCTAAACATTCTAATAAGGCCAAATTCACATAATTTTGGTACTGTTAGAAATAGTTTTATGTTGCAAGAGCTATTTGCTTGGTTTTTGATGTTTCCGAATTGTCTTCTTCGATCTTTCTGATCTTTTGAGTGATTGCTTATGTGTGGTTACTATTGCTTGCTTACGATAGATTGACCGGAGTGTGACGAGTAGATCTATCAAGAGTTTTGAGTGCGAAATCATCTTCATCAACATTGCAGGCAAGTTCACACTTTGATCATACCTTTTCTACTACCCAGTTTTATTGCATTAGATCAATCCTCACACATTGCATGATTAGGATCTAATTAAATTGTGGGATGGGAAGTAGATGAGGTAGTACCTATTACCTGTTTATTATCAAACCGTTGGGAGTTACCTTCTACGTTTGCTTATTATGCCATGCTATGCTAGTAGACGTGGATTGGGTGAGTGAAATCCATGACAGATGTGAGATTGATAATTAATGGTTTATCTAAGGTGGCAACTTAAACACACATCTGGGTGGATTGAGGCACCTGGGGTTTCCAGGACTTGCCTGTTTTTCTTTTGGACCGCCACCCAGGCTCAAAGGGATCATGAGACTATTCATACTAGAAACTTCCGTGTGCAGCCACAAGCCATTATGGGCTCTGGCATAGTTGACTAAGTTGTGCGAACTCTTACAGTGGTAGACTAGCAGATGTAGGGGATGTAGGTGGTACGGTCTACCCGATCGTAAGGTGCTAGCGCTTCTGAAAGACTATGTCTCGGTCATCCGTTTCTCAAACACCCTGTAGTGCGAGAAACCAAACGGAGGCGATCGAGTCTTGTGGGGAAAAGTGCGCAAACCTCTGCAGAGTGTATAAACTAATCATGATTAGCCGTGTCCCCGGTTATGGACATCTTGAGTATCTAGTTCTTGGATTATCCTGCTGATCTCGTCATGTTACTTTAAATGAATATTGTTGGGTCTTAATGATGATGCTTAATTGGGATTGAGAATGCTGTCAACCATTCTCAATGTTCAGCAACCACCATGATAGTTAATTAAAATGTATTCCTTTGCAGTAGGGAAAAATTGGCTTTACGCAAAAACCTTATAACCATAGAGCTTTTCCACCAGCCAAATATGCATGTAGTGATAGTCTTTATTCATCATTCTCTATGGTGTGAATTTGCCAGTACATTCAATGTACTGACCCGTTTCGGGCTGCAACGTTGTTGGGAATCCACAACCTTGTTGCTTCCGCTATATGGATTGAGGTAATAGTATTTACGTTACTTTATACATGTGATTTACCTCTGTTATAAATCCTTCGAGTACTGTGTGTGTCAGCATACCGATCCAGGGATGACACTTAAGCACAGAGACTTGATCCATTCGGGTCAGGTCGCTACACTACGGGACTTGCAAACTTCAACACAAGCATTTATCAAATTCACAACTACTCAACTAGCACGACTTTGATATTATTACCTCCATATCTCAAAACAATTATCAAGCATCAAACTTCTCATAGCATTCAACACACTCATAAGAAAGTTTTTACTATTGTTGAATACCAAGCATATTAGGATTATTTAAGCAAATTACCATGCTATTTAAGACTCTCAAAATAATCTAAGTGAAGCATGAGAGATCAATAGTTTCTATAAAACAAATCCACCACCGTGCTCTAAAAGATATAAGTGAAGTACTAGAGCAAAACTATATAACTCAAAAGATATAAGTGAAGCACATTGAGTATTCTAACAAATTCCAAATCATGTATGGCTCTCTAAAAAGGTGTGTACAGCAAGGATGATTGTGTTAAACTAAAAAGCAAAGACTCAAATCATACAAGACACTCCAAGCAAAACACATATCATGTGGTGAATAAAAATATAGCTCCAAGTAAAGTTACCGATAGAAGTAGACGAAAGAGGGGATGCCTTCCGGGGCATCCCCAAGCCTTGGCTTTTAGGTGTCCTTATATCATATTGGGGGTGCCATGGGCATCCCCAAGCTTAGGCTCTTGCCACTCCTTGTTCCATAATCCATCAAATCTTTACCCAAAACTTGAAAACTTCACAACACAAAACTTAAAGTAGAAAATCTCGTGAGCTCCGTTAGCGAAAGAAAACAAAAGCCCACTTCAAGGTACTGTAATGAAATCATTATTTATTTATATTGGTGTTAAACCTAATGTATTCCAACTTCTATATGGTTTATAAACTATTTTACTAGCAATAGATTCATCAAAATAAGCAAACAACACACGAAAAACAGAATCTGTCAAAAACAGAATAGTCTGTAGTAATCTGTAGCTAGCGCAAGATCTGGAACCCCAAAAATTATAAAATAAATTTATGGGCTTGAATAATTTATCTATTAATCATCTGAAAAAATAATTAACTAAATAGCACTTTCCAAATAAAAATGGCATCAGTTCTCGTGAGCGCTAAAGTTTCTGTTTTTTACAGCGAGATAACAAGACTTTCCCCAAGTCTTCCCAACGGTTCTACTTGGCACAAACACTAATTAAACACAAAAAACACAACCAAAAACAGAGGCTAGGTAAATTATTTAATACTAAAAAGGAGCAAAAGCAAGGAATAAAAATAAAATTGGGTTGCCTCCCAACAAGCGCTATCGTTTAACGCCCCTAGCTAGGCATAAAAAGCAAGGATAGATCTAGGTATTGCCATCTTTGGTAGGCAATGCATAAGTGGCTCTCATAATAGATTCATAAGGTAATTTAATTTTATTTATAGGAAAGTGTTCCATGCCTTTCCTTAACAGAAATTGGAATCTAATATTTCCTTCCTTCATATCAATAATTGCACCAATCGTTCTAAGGAAAGGTCTACCAAGAATAATAGGACATGGAGGGTTGCAATCTATGTCAAGAACAATAAAATCCACGGGCACATAATTCCTATTTGCGACAATAAGAACATCATTGATTCTTCCCATTGGTTTCTTAATAGTGGAATCCGCAAGGTGCAAGTTTAAAGAGCAATCATCAAAATCACGGAAACCTAACAAATCACACAAAGTCTTTGGAATCGTGGAAACACTAGCACCCAAATCACATAAAGCTTAGAACTCATGATCTTTAATCTTAATTTTAATAGTTGGTTCAAACTCATCATAAAGTTTTCTAGGGATAGAAACTTCCAACTCAAGTTTTTCTTCATAAGATTGCATCAAGGCATAAACGGTATGTTTAGTAAACGCTTTATTTTGACTATAAGCATGAGGAGAATTTAGCACGGATTGCAACAAGGAAATACAATCAATAAAATCGCAATTTTCATAATTAAATTCCTTGAAATCCAAAATAGTGGGTTTAGCAACATCTAGGTTTTAATTTCTTCAATCCCACTTTCATCAAATTTAGCATCAAGATCTAAAAACTCTGAATTTTTGGAACGCCTTCTAGGTAAAGGTGGATCATATTCAGTCCCATCATTATCAAGATTCATATTGCAAAACAAAGATTTAATAGGGGACACATCAATAACTTTTAGATCTTCATCTTTATTTTCATAGGAACTAGAAGAACACGCTCTTATAAAGGCATCTTTCTTAGCACGCATCCTAGCGGTTCTTTCTTTGCACTCATCAATGGAAATTCTCATGGCTTTGAGAGACTCATTGATATCATGCTTAGGAGGAATAGATCTAAGCTTTAAAGAATCAACATCAAGAGAAGTTCTATCAACGTTCCTAGCCAAATCATCAACTTTAAGCAATTTCTCTTCAAGCAAAGAATTGAAATTCTTTTGTGAATCCATAAATTCCTTAACACTATTCTTAAATTCAGAGGGCATCTTGTTGAAATTTCCATAAGAGTTGTTGTAGGAATTTCCATAATTATTAGAGGGATTACTAGGATAAGGCCTAGGATTAAAGTTTCCTCTATACGCGTTGTTACCAAAATTATTCCTACCAACAAAATTCACATCCATAGACAAAGTAGACAAGGGCATATCATTAGGATCAGAAGAAACATTCTTACTAGAAAATAATGTCATAAGTTCATCCATCTTTCCACTCAAAACATTAATTTCTTCTATCGCATGCACCTTTTTATTAGTAGATCTTTTAGTATGCCATTGAGAATAATTAACCATAATATTATCTAGGAGTTTAGTAGCTTCTCCTAAAGTGATTTCCATAAAAGTGCCTCCCGCGGCTGAATCCAAAAGATTTGTAGAAGCAAAATTCAATCCGGCATAAAATTTTTGTATAATCATCCACAAATTCAAACCATGAGTAGGGCAATTACGTATCATTAATTTCATCCTCTCCCAAGCTTGTGCAACATGTTCATGATCAAGTTGCTTAAAATTCATAATATCGTTTCTAAGGGAGATGATCTTAGCGGGAGGAAAATACTTAGAGATAAAAGCATCTTTGCACTTGTTCCAAGAATCAATACTATTTTTAGGCAAAGACGAAAACCAAGCTTTAGCACGATCTCTAAGCGAAAAAGGAAATAGCTTCAACTTAACAATATCGTTGTCCACATCTTTCTTCTTTTGCATATCACACAAATCAATGAAGCTATTTAGATGGGTAGCGGCATCTTCACTAGGAAGGTCGGAAAACGGATCTTTCATGACAAGATTCAGCAAAGCGGCATTAACTTCACAAGATTCAGCATCGGTAAGAGGAGAAATCGAAGTGCTAATAAAATCATTGTTGTTGGTATTGGTAAAGTCACACAATTTAGTGTTATCTTGAGCCACCGTGGCAAGCAAGCGATCCAACACACAAGCAAAGAAAAAGCAAGCAGGCAAAAAGAGGCAAATAGAGAAAGAGAGGGAGGATAGAGAGAGAGGGCGAATAAAACGGCAAGGGTGAAGTGAGGAGAGGAAAACGAGAGGCAAATGGCAAATAATGTAATGTGGGAGATAAGAGTTGTGATGGGTACTTGGTATGTTGACTTTTGCGTAGACTCCCCGGCAACGGCGCCAAAAATGGCTCGTTGTCGGGAGTCAAATATTGACTTGCGCGAACCTCCCCGGCAACGGTGCCAGAAATCTTCTTGCTACCTCTTGAGCACTGCGTTGGATTTCCTTGAAGAGGAAAGGATGATGCAGCAAAGTACCATAAGTATTTCCCTCAGTTTTTGAGAACCAAGGTATCAATCCAGTAGGAGGCTACGCGCGAGTCCCTCATACCTACACAAAACAAATAACTCCTCGCAACCAACACGATAAGGGGTTGTCAATCCCTTCACAGTCACTTACGAGAGTGAGATCTGATAGATATGATAGAATAATATTTTTGGTATTTTTGTGATAAATATGCAAAGTAAAATAAAAGCAAAGTAAAAAAGCAAAGGAAATAACTAAGTATTGGAAGATTAATATGATGAAGATAGACCCGGGGGCCATAGGTTTCACTAGTGGCTTCTCTCAAGAGCATAAGTATTTTACGGTGGGTGAACGAATTACTCTTGAGCAATTGACAGAATTGAGCATAGTTATGAGAATATCTAGGTATGATCATGTATATAGGCATCACATCCGAGACAAGTAGACTGACTCCTGCCTGCATCTACTACTGTTACTCCACTCATCAACCGCTATCTAGCATGCATCTAGAGTATTAAGTTCATGAAAACAGAGTAACGCCTTAAGCAAGATGACATCATGTAGAGGGATAAATTCATGCAATATGATAAAAAACCCATCTTGTTATCCTCGATGGCAACAATATAATACGTGCCTTGCTACCCCTACTGTCACTGGGAAAGGACACCGCAAGATTGAACTCAAAGCTAAGCACTTCTCCCATTGCAAGAAAGATCAATCTAGTAGGCCAAACCAAACTGATAATTCGAAGAGACTTGCAAAGATAACCAATCATACATAAAAGAATTCAGAGAAGATTCAAATATTTTTCATAGATAATCTTGATCATAAACCCTCAATTCATTGGTCTCAACAAACACACCGCAAAAACAAGATTACATCGAATAGATCTCCACAAGAGAGGGGGAGAACATGGTATTGAGATCAAAAAAGAGAGAAGAAGCCATCTAGCTAATAACTATGGACCCGAAGGTTAAACTACTCACACTTCATCGGAGAGGCTATGGTGTTGATGTAGAAGCCCTCCGTGATGGATGCCCCCTCTGGCGGAGCTTCGAAATAGGCCCCAAGATGGGATCTCGTGGATACGGAAGGTTGCGGCGGTGTAATTAGGTTTTTGGCTCCGTATTTGATCGTTTGGGGGTACGCAGGTATATATAGGAGGAAGGAGTACGTCAGTGGAGCAACAAGGGCCCACGAGGGTGGAGGGCACGCCTAGGGGGGTAGGCGCGTCCCCCTACCTCGTGGCTTCCTCCTTTATTTCTTGACGTAGGGTCCAAGTCTCCTAGATCATGTTCGTTCCGAAAATCACGTTCCCGAAGGTTTCATTCCGTCTGGACTCCGTTTGATATTCCTTTTCTGCGAAACTCTGAAATAGGCAAAAAATAGCAATTCTGGGCTGGGCCTCCAGTTAATAGGTTAGTCCCAAAAATAATATAAAAGTGGACAATAAAGCCCAATAATGTCCAAAACAGTAGAATATAGCATGGAGCAATCAAAAATTATAGATACGTTGGAGACGTATCAAGGAGTTGTGGGCGTGGGTATATACATATTGCTTGTCGTCACTAGTTGATTCTTGATTCGGCGGTATTGTTGGATGAAGCAGCTCAAACCGACATTACGCGTACGCTTACACGAGACTGGTTCTACCGACGTGCTTCGCACACAGGTGGCTAGTGGGTGTCTGTTTCTCCAAGTTTAGTTGAATCGATTCAATGAACAGGGTTCTTTCTGAAGATCAAAAAGCAATCACTATACCGCGTTGTGGTTTTTGATGCGTTGGTAAGAACGGTTCTTGCTCAGCCCATAGCAGCCATGTAAAACTTGCAACAACAAAGTAGAGGACGTCTAACTTGTTTTTGCAGGGCATGCTGTGATGTGATATGGTCAAGACGTGATGAGATATAAATTTTTGTATGAGATGATCATGTTTTGTTAAAGTTATCGGCAACTGGCAGGAGCCTTATGGTTGTCCCTTTAGTGCATAAGATGCAAGCGCCATATAATTGCTTTACTTTATCGCTACGCGATAGCAATAGTTGCAAAAGCAATAGTTGGTGAGACGACCATGTGATGACACGTTGGTAGAGATCAAGATGATGGAGATCATGGTGTCATGCCGGTGACGATAGAGATCATGACAGTGTTTTGGAGATGGAGATCAAAGGCACAAGATGATGGTGGCCATATCATGTCACATATTTTGATTGCATGTGATGTTTATCCTTTATGTATCTTTTTTTGCTTAGTTCGGCGGTAGCATTATAAGATGATCTCTCACTAAATTTCAAGGTATAAGTGTTCTCCCTGAGAATGCACCGTTGCGATAGTTCGTCGTGCCGAGACACCATGTGATGATCGGGTGTGATAAGCTCTGCATTCACATACAAGGGGTGCAAGCCAGTTTTGCACACGCGGAATACTCGGGTTAAACTTGATAAGTCTAGCATATGCAGATATGGCCTCGGAACACTGGAGATCGAAAGGTCGAGCGTGAATCATATAGTAGATATGATCAACATAGTGATGTTCACCATTGAAAACTACTCCATCTCACGTGATGATCAGACATGGTTTAGTTGATTTGGATCACATGATCATTTAGATGACTAGAGGGATGTCTATCTAAGTGGGAGTTCTTAAGTAATATGATTAATTGAACTTCAATTTATCGTGAACTAAGTCCTGATAGTATTTGCATATCTATGTTGTAGATCAATAGCTTGCGATGTACCTCCCCCTTTATTTTTTTTTGATATGTTCCTAGAGAAAAATAAGTTGAAAGATGATAGTAGCAATGATGCAGACTGGGTCCGTGATCTGAGGATTATCCTCATTGCTGCACAGAAGAATTATGTCCTTGATGCACCGCTAGGTGACAGACCTATTGCAGGAGGAGATGCACACGTTATGAACGTTTGACAAAGCTCGGTATGATGACTACTTAATAGTTTAGTGCACCATGCTTTACGGCTTAGAACCGGGACTTCAAAAACATTTTGAACGCCATGGAACATATAAGATGTTCTAAGAGTTGAAATTGGTATTTCATACTCATGCCCGTGTCGAGAGGTATGAGACCTCTGACAGTACTTTGCCTACAATGTGGAGGAGAATAGCTCAACCAGTGAGCATGTGCTCAGATTGTCTGGGTACTACAATTGCTTGAATCAAGTGGGAGTTAATATTCCAGATAAGATAGTGGTTGATAAAGTTCTCTAGTCACTATCACCAAGTTACTAGAACTTAGTGATGAACTATAATATGCAAGGGATGGCGAAAGTAATTCCCAAGCTCTTCGCGATGCTGAAATCGGTGAAGGTAGAAATCAAGAAATAGCATCAAGTGTTGATGGTTAACAAGACCACTAGTTTCAAGAAAAGGGCAAAGAGAAAGAAAGAGGAACTTCAAAGAAGAAAGGCAAGCAAGTTGCCACTCCCATGAAGAAGCTCAAAGCTAGACCCAAGCCTGGAACTAAGTGATTCTACTGCAAAGGAAATGGTCACTGGAAGTGGAACTGCCCTAGATACTTGGCAGATAAGAAGGATGGCAAAGTGAACAAAAGTATATATTTGATATACATGTTATTGATGTGTACTTTACTAGTGTTTATAACAACACCTCAGTATTTGATACTGGTTCAGTTACTAAGAGTAGTAACTCGAAACAGGAGTTGCAAAATAAACAGAGACTAGTTAAGGGCGAGGTGATGATGTGAGTTGGAAGTGATTCCAAGGTTGATAAGATCACCATCGCACACTCCCTTTACCTTCGGGATTAGTGTTGAACTTAAAAATAAATGTTATTTGGTGTTTGCGTAAAGCATGATATGATTGGATCATGTTTATTGCAATACGGTTATTCATTTAAGTCAAGGATAATTGTTATTTTGTTTACATGAATAAATCCTTCTGAGGTCATGCACCCAAGGTGAATGCTTTATTAAATCTCGATCGTAGTTATACACATATTCATAATATTGAAGCCAAAAGATGCAAAGTTAATAATTATAGTGCAACTTATATGTGGCACTGTCGTTTAGGTCATATTGGTGTAAAGCGCATGAAGAAACTCCATGCTGATGGGCTTTTGGAATCACTTGATTATGAATCATTTGATGCTTCCAAACCATGCCTCGTGGTCAAGATGACTAAAACTCCATTCTCCGGAACAATGGAGCAAGCAACTAACTTATTGGAAATAATATATACTGATGTATGCAATCCGATGAGTGTTGAGGCCCGCGGCGTTTATCGTTATTTTCTGATCTTCATAGATGATTTGAGAAGATATGGGTATATCTACTTGATGAAACATAAGTCTGACATTTGAAAAGTTCAAAAAATTCAGAGTGAAGTGGAAAATCATCGTAACAAGAAATAAAGTTTCTGTGATCTGATCGTGGAGGAGAATATTTGAGTTACGAGTTTGGACTTCATTTGAAACAATGCAGAATAGTTTCGCAACTCACGCCACCTGGAACACCACAGCGTAATGGTGTGTCCGAACGTCATAACTGTACTTTATTAGATATGGTGCAATCTATAATGTCTCTTACCGATTTATCACTATCGTTTTAGGGTTATGCATTAGAGACAGTTGCATTCACGTTAAATAGGGTACCATCTAAATCCGTTGAGACGACACCATATGAACTGTGGTTTAGCAAGAAACCTAAGCTGTCGTTTCTTAAAGTTTGGGGCAATGATGCTTATGTGAAAAAGTTTCAACCTGATAAGCTCGAACCCAAATCAGAGAAACGCGTCTTCATAGGATACCCAAAGCAAACTGTTGGGTACACCTTCTATCACAGATCCGAAGGCAAGATATTTGTTGCTAAGAATGGATCCTTTCTAGAGAAGAAGTTTCTTTCAAAAGTAGTGATTGGGAGGAATGTAAAACTTGATGAGATAATTGTACCTTCTCCCGAATTGGAAAGTAGTTCATCACAGAAATCAGTTCTAGTGATTCCTACACCAATTAGTGAGGAGTTAATGATGATGATCATGAACCTTCAGATCAAGTTACTACCGAACCTCGTAGGTCAACCAAAATACGTTCCGCACCAGAGTGGTACGGTAATCCTGTTCTGGAGGTCATGTTACTTGACCATGATGAACCTACGAACTATGATGAAGCGATGATGAGCCCAGATTCCACAAAATGGCTTGAAGCCATGAAATCTGAGATGAGATACATGTATTAGAACAAAGTATGGACTTTGATTGACTTGCCCGTTGATCTGTGAGCCATTAGGAATAAATGGATTTTTAAGAGGAAGACGGACACTGATAGTAGTGTTACTATCTACAAAGCTCAAATTGTCGCAAAAGGTTTTCGACAAGTTCAAGATGTTGACTACGATGAGATTTTCTCACTCGTAGCGATGCTTAAGTCTGTCTGAATCATGTTAGCAATTGCCACATTTTATGAAATCTGGCAAATGGATGTTAAAACTTCATTCCTCAATGGATTTCTTAAGGAAGAGTTGTATATGATGCAACAAGAAGGTTTTGTCAATCCTAAAGGTGCTAACAAAGTGAGCAAGCTCCAGTGGTCCATCTATGGACTGGTGCAAGCATCTCGGAGTTGGAATATATTCTTTGATAAAGTGATCAAAGCATATGGTTTTATACAGACCTATGGTGAAGCATGTATTTACAAGAAAGTGAGTGGGAGCACTACAACATTTCTGATAAGTATATGTGAATGACATATTGTTGATCGGAAATAATGTATAATTGTCTGGAAAGCATAAAGGACTATTTGAAAGGAGTTTTTCAAAGAAATACCTTGGTGAAGCTACTTACATATTAAGCATCAAGATCTATAGAGATAGATCAAGACGCTTGATATATTTTCAATGAGTACATACCTTGACAAGATTCTGACGTAGTTCAAAATGGAAAAGTCAAAGAAGGAGTTCTTGCCTGTATTGCAGGGTGTGAAGTTGAGTAAAGACTCAAAACCCGACCATGGCAGAAAATAGAAAGAGAATGAAAAGTCATTCCCTATGCCTCAGTCATAGGTTCTATAAAGTATGCTATGTTGTGTACCAAACATATTGTGTACCTCACCATAAGTTTGGCAAGAGGGTACAATAGTGATCTAGGAGTGGATCACTGGACAGCGGTCAAAAATATCCTTAGTGGAATGAGGAAATGTTTCTCGGTTATGGAGGTGACGAAGAGTTCGTCGTAAAGAGTTACATCGATGCAAGCTTTGACACCAATCTGGATGACTCTAAGTCTCGATCTAGATACATATTGAAAGTGGGAGCAATTAGCTAGAGTAGCTCCGTGCAAAGAATTGTAGACATAGAAAATTTGCAAAATACATACGACTCTGAATGTGGAAGACCCGTTGACTAAATTTCTCTCACAAGCAAAACATGATCACTCTTTGGGTGTTAATCACATACCGATGTGAACTAGATTATTGAGTCTAGTAAAACCCTTTGGGTATTAGTCACATGACGATGTGAACTAATCACATGGTGATATGAACTATTGGTGTTAAATCACATGGCGATGTGAACTAGATTATTGACTCTAGTGCAAGTGGGAGACTGAAGGAAATATGCCCTAGAGGCAATAATAATGTTGTTATTTATATTTCCTTATATCATGATTAATGTTTATTATTCATGCTAGAATTGTATTAAGCGGAAACTTAGTACATGTATGAATACATAGACAAACACAGTGTCACTAGTTTGCCTCTACTTGACTAGCTCGTTGAATCAATGATGGTTATGTTTCCTAACCATAGACATAAGTTGTCATTTGATTAATGGGATCACATCATTAGAGAATGATGTGATTGACTTGACCCATCCGTTAGCTTAGCACGATGATCGTTTAGTTTGTTGCTATTGCTTTCTACATAACTTATACATGTTCCTATGACTATGAGATCATGCAACTCCGGAATACCGGAGGAACACTTTGTGTGCAACCAAACGTCACAACATAACTGGGTGATTATAAAGGTGCTCTACAGCTATCTCCAATGGTGTTTGTTGAGTTCGCATAGATCGAGATTAGGATTTGTCACTCTGAGTATCGGAGAGGTGTCTCTGGGCCCTCTCGGTAATGCACATCACTATAAGCCTTGCAAGCATTGTGACTAATGAGTTAGTTGCGGGATGATGCATTACAGAACGAGCAAAGAGACTTGCCAGTAACGAGATTGAACTAGGTATTAAGACACCGACGATCGAATCTTGGGCAAGTAACATACCGATGACAAAGGGAACAACGTATGTTGTTATGCGGTTTGACCGATAAAGATCTTCGTAGGATATGTAGGAACCAATATGAGCATCCAGGTTCCGCTATTGGTTATTGACCGGAATTGAGTCTCGGTCATGTATACATAGTTCTCGAACCTGTAGGGTCCGCACGCTTAACGTTCGGTGACGATCGGTATTATGAGTTTATGTGTTTTGATGAACGGAAGGTTGTTCGGAGTCCCAGATGTGATCACGGGCATGACGAGGAGTCTTGAAATGGTCGAGACATAAAGATCGATATATTGGAAGCCTATGTTTGGACATCGGAATGGTTCCGAGTGGTTCGGGCATTTTTCCGGAGTACCGGGAGGTTACCGGAACCCCCCGGGAGAAGTTATGGTCCATAAGAAGGAAGCACACCAGCCCACAAGGGGCTGGGGTGCCCCCCTTGGGCAGGAGGCCAAATTGGAATAGGTTTGGGGGCGGGGTGTTGGTGTCAAAACCGGCAGATCTCGGGTAGGGGGCCCCGAACTGTGCGTCTAAGGTCGATGGTAACAAGAGATAGGGGACACAATGTTTGCCCAGGTTCGGGCCCTCTCTATGGAGGTAATACCCTACTTCCTACTTGATTGATCTTGATGAATATGAGTATTACAAGAGTTGATCTACCACGAGACCGTAATGGCCAAACCCTAAAAGTCTAGCCTGTCTGACTATGATTATGAGGATATATGTCTACGGACCTAGCCCTCTAGTTTATATAGACACCGAAGGGATCTAGGCTTACATAAGGTCGGTTACATGGGAAGGAATCTTCATATTTGGATGCCAAGCTTGCCTTCCACTCCAAGGGGAGTCCCAGCCGGACACGGGTAGAGTCTTCGGTCCTTGTGTCTTCACAGCCCATTAGTTCGGCCCATGTCTAATAGGTCGGGCGCCCGAGGACCCCTTAGTCTAGGACTCCCTCAGTAGCCCCCGAACCAGACTTCAATGACGAGGTGTCCGGCGCGCAGATAGTCTTCGGCATTGCAAGGCGGGTTCCTCCTTCGATGACTTCAAAGTGATGTATTCGGCTTTCGATTTAATGTCGTACCCCTCGGCTTCCACGCCTTCCTCACTTCAGCTTCCACGTGTCTAGTGAATACGATAGGTCGGGATATTCTTGCACATACCACCCTGACCATACAAGAGAGGTGCCTATTTAACGAGAATAGATCTCAGATCCATTCCACACCCCGCGGAAAAATCCTCAGAGCTTGCTAGGCGGAACCACCCCAACATGGCTAACGCTCCCAGCTCTTCCTCTCATCCCCACGGCTCCGAAAAGGGCAATTGGGAGAGATGCTCCGTATCTCACAGTCAGCTATCGAAGCTCCAAAAACAGGGTTTTCTTCCTCCCGCGGATCTAGTCCCCGTCCGAGCAGGGCTGACGTCCTTCAATGGCAGGGTTAAGGCGGAGAACTTCCCCAATCCGTCCAGGGGGAACAAGTATGCTTCGTTCCCTTTTTGCTAAGAGGCGTCGGATTTCCAATCCATCCCTTCCTCCGAGGGCTTATGGAGTATTATGGCCTCCAACTGCATAGTTTCACTCCCGCCTCCATCTTGCATATCGCGGGTTATGTTGCTCTTTGCGAGCTATTCCTAGGCTGCAAGGCCCATTTTGATTTATGGAGAAAACTATTCTGCCTCGTCCCTCGTAATCAAGGTGGGTTAATATTCGAAGTGGGAGGAGCCGAAGTGTGGCGTATCGCTGTGACCGGATACCTGTCCGGCACGCCGAAGAAGGCTTCCGAAGAGTGGCCCTTCGAATGGTTCTATATTGACGACGTCGCTCTTCTTGACCCAGTCCGAATGGGCCTCCCTGAATTTTCAAGCGCTCCGTTGAAGAAACGCCACAGCTGGCGTCCTCAGAGCCTCGAGGAGGAGGATAGCACAGAATTCAGTCTATTGATGGGCAAGATTAAGATGCTCGCCTAGTCCGGATTGTCAATAATAGGGGTAATGGCGATCTCCATAGTGCGGGGGGTCCAACCACTTCAATACAGAGGGCTTCCCATGTGGCACTATATTTGGGAAGATGACGCCTCACGTTGCGGCCGGAAGGGTCCGAAAACCCCCGCCTCTTTGGTCAAAATATTGGTCGAACTATATAAGGGGGAGAAGGAGGAGTTCACTTGTCTCCAATGTCGAGATGGATTTTCCATGTATAATCCTCCTAGCTGGGTAAGCTCCAATCCCACCATTTTACTCCTCTTCCTGAATCATTTTCGATGGACAGTAACCTATCCACTTGCTACAGGAATGGTGGAAGGCTATCGAGGGGATCCATAACCCCGCTCCCCAGCCAGAGGGTCACAACCGGGACCTTGACACCGGATACAAAGAAGATCCGGACATATTTGTGGAGCTCAAGGATGGAGTATTCTATCAGACGAGTTATGATGGTACGGAAGTACCCATCATCACCGATTACCCCGGCCTCCTCCCTGCTTCGCATGTGAGTAATTTAAAAGACACCCTCTTCGAAAGAGTTTCCTTACAATTCCTCACCCACCACACTATTTTGTGTTCTAAAGGGGAGGTGCTTGATGCCACAACGTGCACTGATGTCTACTACACAACCTTCTTCCTGTAGACGTTGTTGGGCCTCCAAGTGTAGAGGTTTGTAGGACAGTAGCAAATTTCCCTCAAGTGGATGACCTAAGGTTTATCAATCCGTGGGAGGCGTAGGATGAAGATGGTCTCTCTCAAACAACCCTGCAACCAAATAACAAAGAGTCTCTTGTGTCCCCAACACACCCAATACAATGGTAAATTGTATAGGTGCACTAGTTAGGCGAAGAGATGGTGATACAAGTGCAATATGGATGATACATATGGGTATTTGTAATCTGAAAATATAAAAACAGCAAGGTAACTAATGATAAAAGTGAACACAAACGGTATTGTAATGCTAGGAAATAAGGCCTAGGGTTCATACTTTCACTAGTGCAAGTTCTCTCAACAATAATAACATAATTGGATCATATAACTATCCATCAACATGCAACAAAGAGTCACTCCAAAGTCACTTATAGCGGAGAACAAACAAAGAGATTATTGTAGGGTACGAAACCACCTCAAAGTTATCCTTTCTGATCGATCTATTCAAGAGTCCGTAGTAAAATAACATGAAGCTATTCTTTCCATTCAATCTATCACAGAGTTCGTACTAGAATAACACCTTAAGACACAAATCAACCAAAACCCTAATGTCACCTAGATACTCCAATGTCACCTCAAGTATCCGTGGGTATGATTATATGATATGCATCACACAATCTCATATTCATCTATTCAACCAACACAAAGTACTTCAAAGAGTGCCCCAAAGTTTCTACCGGAGAGTCAAGACGAAAACGTGTGCCAACCCCTATGCATAGGTTCATGGGCGGAACCCGCAAGTTGATCACCAAAACATACTTCAAGTGGATCACGTGATATCCCATTGTCACCACAGATAAGCACGGCAAGACATACATCAAGTGTTCTCAAATCCTTAAAGACTCAATCCGATAAGATAACTTCAAAGGGAAAACTCAATCCATTACAAGAGAGTAAAGGGGGAGAAACATCATAAGATCCAACTATAATAGCAAAGCTCGCGATACATCAAGATCGTGCCACCTCAAGAACACGAGAGAGAGAGATCAAACACATAGCTACTGGTACATACCCTCAGCCCCGAGGGAGAACTACTCCCTCCTCGTCATGGAGAGCGCCGAAATGATGAAGATGGCAACCGGAGAGGGATTCCCCCTCCGGCAGGGTGCCGGAACGGGTCTAGATTGGTTTTCGGTGGCTACGGAGGCTTCTGGCGGCGGAACTCTCGATCTATTCTGCTCTCTGGAATTTTTAGGGTATATGGGTATATATAGGAGGAAGAAGTACGTCGATGGATCTTCGAGCTGTCCACGAGGCAGGGGGCGTGCCCAGGGGGGTGGGCGTGCCCCCCACCCTCGTGGGCAGCCTGGGACTCTCCTAGTCCATATCCGATACTCAGTGGGCTTCTTCTGGTCCAAAAATAAGTTCCGTGAAGTTTCAGGTCAATTGGACTCCATTTGATTTTCTTTTTCTACGATACTCTAAAACAAGGAAAAAAACAGAAACTGGCACTGGGCTCTAGGTTAATAGGTTAGTCCCAAAAATCATATAAAATAGCATATAAATGCATATAAAACATCCAAGGTTGATAATATAATAGCATGAAACAATCAAAAATTATAGATACGTTGGAGACGTACCAGCATCCCCAAGCTTAATTCTTGCTCGTCCTCGAGTAGGTAAATGATAAAAACAGAATTTTTGATGTGGAATGCTACCTAACATATTTACCCTTGTAATTCTCTTTATTGTGGCAAGAATGTTCAGATCCATAAGATTCAAGATAAAAGTTTAATATTGACAAGAAAACAATAATACTTCAAGCATACTAACAAAGCAATCATGTCTTCTCAAAATAACATGGCCAAACAAAGCTATCCCTACAAAATCATATAGTCTGGCTATGCTCTATCTTCACCACACAAAATATTTAAATCATGCACAACCCCGATGACAAGCCAAGCAATTGTTTCATACTTTTGATGTTCTCAAACTTTTTCAATCTTCACGCAGTACATGAGCGTGAGCCATGGACATAGCACTATAGGTGGAATAGAATGGTGGTTGTGGAGAAGACAAAAAGGAGAAGATAGTCTCACATCAACTAGGCGTATCAACGGGCTATGGAGATGCCCATCAATAGATATCAATGTGAGTGAGTAGGGATTGCCATGCAACGGATGCACTAGAGCTATAAGTGTATGAAAGCTCAAAAAGAAACTAAGTGAGTGTGCATCCAACTCGCTTGCTCACGAAGACCTAGGGCATTTTGAGGAAGCCCATCATTGGAATATACAAGCCAAGTTCTATAATGAAAATTTCCCACTAGTATATGAAAGTGACAACATAAGAGACTCTCTATCATGAAGATCATGGTGCTACTTTGAAGCACAAGTGTGGTAAAAGGATAGTAGCATTGTCCCTTCTCTCTTTTTCTCTCATTTTTTATTTGGCATTTTCTCTTTTTTATGCCCTCCCCCCTTTTTTAGTCCGGAGTCTCATCCCGACTTGTGGGGGAATCATAGTCTCCATCATCCTTTCCTCACTGGGACAATGCTCTAATAATGATGATCATCACACTTTTATTTACTTACAACTCAAGAATTACAACTCGATACTTAGAACAAGATATGACTCTATATGAATGCCTCCGGCGGTGTACCGAGATGTGCAATGACTCATAAGTGACATGTATGAAAGAATTATGAACGGTGGCGTTGCCACAAATACGATGTCAACTACATGATCATGCAAAGCAATATGACAATGATGGAGCGTGTCATAACAAACGGAACGGTGGAAAGTTGCATGGCAATATATCTCGGAATGGCTATGGAAATGCCATAATAGGTAGGTATGGTGGCTGTTTTGAGGAAGGTATATGGTGGGTTTATGGTATCGGCGAAAGTTGCGCGGTACTAGAGAGGCTAGCAATGGTGGAAGGGTGAGAGTGTGTATAATCCATGGACTCAACATTAGTCATAAAGAACTCACATACTTATTGCAAAAATCTATTAGTTATCAAAACAAAGTACTACGCGCATGCTCCTAGGGGGATAGATTGGTAGGAAAAGACCATCGCTCGTCCCCCACCGCCACTCATAAGGAAGACAATCAATAAATAAATCATGCCGCGACTTCATCACATAACGGTTCACCATACGTGCATGCTACGGGAATCACAAACTTCAACACAAGTATTTCTCAAATTCACAACTACTCAACTAGCATGACTCTAATATCACCATCTCCATATCTCAAAACAATCATCAAGTATGAAACTTCTCATAGTATTCAATGCACTTTATATGAAATTTTTTATTATATCCCTCTTGGATGCCGACTAGTTTCATAACCAAAGCAAACTACCATGCTGTTCTAAAGACTCTCAAAATAATATAAGTGAAACACGAGAGCAAAAGACAAACTACTCTGAAATATATAAGTGAAGATCAATGAGTAGTCGAATAATTATGCAACTATGCGAAGACTCTCTAACATTTAATAATTTCAGATCTTGGTATTTTATTCAAACAGCAAGCAAAACAAAAGAAAATAAAATGGCGCTTGCTACGTCTTGAGCTTGCGTTGGTTTTCACCGAAGAGGAAGGGATGATGCAGCAGAGTAGCGTAAGTATTTCCCTCAGTTTTTGAGAACCAAGGTATCAATCCAGTAGGAGCCCACGCTCAAGTCCCTCTTACCTGCACAAAGCGATAGCTACTCGCAACCAACACGATTAGGGGTTGTCAAGCCCTTCACGATCACTTACAAGAGTGAGATCTGATAGATAGAATATTTTTGGTATTTTTGATATAAAGATGCAAAGTAAAAAGTAAAAGCAAAGTAAATAGCAAAACAATATAAAAGTGATGGAGATTGATATGATGAGAATAGACCCGGGGCCATAGGTTTCACTAGTGGCTTCTCTCAAGAACATAAGTATTCTACGGTGGGTGAACAAATTACTGTTGAGAAATTGATAGAATTGAGCATAATTATGATAATATCTAGGCATGATCATGTATATAGGCATCACGTCCGTGACAAGTAGATCGAAACGATTTTGCATCTACTACTATTACTCCACTCATCGACCGCTATCCAACATGCATCTAGAGTATTAAGTTAAAAACAGAGTAATGCCTTAAGCAAGATGACATGATGTAGAGAGATAAATTCATGCAATATGAAATAAACCCCATCTTGTTATCCTCGATGGCGATGATACAATATGTGCCTTGCTGCCCCTTCTGGCACTGGGTAAGGACACCGCAAGATCGAACCCAAAGCTAAGCACTTCTCCCATGGCAAGAACTACCAATCTAGTTGGCCAAACCAAACGGATAATTCGAAGAGACTTGCAAAGATAACCAATCATGCATAAAAGAATTCAGAGAAGATTCAAATATTATTCATAGATAGACTTGATCATAAACCCACAATTCATCGATCTCAACAAACACACCGCAAAAAGATGATTACATTGAATAGATCTCCACAAGAGAGGGGGAGAACTTTGTATTGAGATTCAAAGAGAGAGAAGAAGCCATCTAGCTACTAACTATGGACCCGAAGGTCTGAGGTAAACTACTCACACTTCACCGGAGGGGCTAGGATGATGTAGAAGCCCTCCGTGATGACGGCCCTCTTCTGGTGGAGCTCCGGAACAGGCCCCAAGATGGGATCTGGTGGATACAGAAAGTTGCGGTGGTGGAATTAGGTTTTTGGCTCCTGTTCTGATTGTTTGGGGGTACGTGCGTATATATAGGAGGAAGGAGTACGTCGGTGGAGCACCGAGGGGCCCACGAGGTAGGGGGCGTGCCCTAGGGGGGCGCCCCCACCCTCGTGACCACCTCTTTGATCCCTAGCAGTAGGGTCCAAGTCTCCTGGATCACGTTCGGTGAGAAAATCACGTTTCCGAAGATTTTATTCCGTTTGGACTCCGTTTGATATTCTGTTTATCCGAAACACTGAAATAGGCAAAAACAAGCAATTCTGGGCTGGGCCGCCGGTTAATAGGTTAGTCCCAAAAATAATATAAAAGTGGAAAATAAAGCCCAATATAGTCCAAAACAGTAGATAATATAGCATGGAGCAATCAAAAATTATAGATACGTTGGAGACGTATCAGGCATCCCCAAGCTTAATTCCTGCTTGTCCTCGAGTAGGTAAATGATAAAAAGAGAATTTTTGATGCGGAGTGCTACTTGGCATAATTTCAATGCAAATCTTATTAATTGTGGTATGAATATTCAGATTAGAAAGATTCAAGACAAAAGTTTATATTGACATAGAAAGTAATAATACTTCAAGCATACTAACAAAGCAATTATGTCTTCTCAAAATAACATGGCCAAAGAAAGTTATCCCTACAAAATCATATAGTCTGGCTATGCTCCATCTTCCCCACACAAAGTATTTAAATCGTGCACAACCCCGATGACAAGCCAAGCAATTGTTTCATACTCTAACTTTTTCAAAACTTTTTCAATCTTCACGCAATACATGAGCGTGAGCCATGGATATAGCACTATAGGTGGAATAGAATGGTGGTTGTGGAGAAGGCAAAAAGGAGAAGATAGTCTCACATCAACTAGGCGTATCAATGGGCTATGGAGATGCCCATCAATAGACATCAATGTGAGTGAGTAGGGATTGCCATGCAACGGATGCACTAGAGCTATAAATGTATGAAAGCTCAACAAAAGAAACTAGTGGGTGTGCATCCAACTTGCTTGCTCACGAAGACCTAGGGCAATTTGAGGAAGCCCGTCATTGGAATATACAAGCCAAGTTCTATAACGTAAAATTCCCACTAGTATATGAAAGTGACAACATATGAGACTCTCTATATGAAGAACATGGTGCTACTTTGAAGCACAATATATGAGACTTGCTATATCATGGTGCTACTTTGAAGCACAAGTGTGAAAAAAAGGATAGTAGCATTGCCCCTTTTTTGGGGGGGCCTTCTTTTTTTTTCTTTGGCCTTTCCTATTTTTTGGGACAATGCTCTATTGAATGATGATCATCACACTTCTATTTATTTACAACTCGATACTAAAACAAAGTATGACTCTATATGAATGCCTCTGGCGGTGTACCGGGAGATGCAATGAATCACGAGTGACAAGTATGAAAGAATTATGAACGGTGGCTTTGCCACAAATACTATGTCAACTACATGATCATGCTAAGCAATATGACAATGATGGATATGTCATGATGAACTAGATGGTGGAAAGTTGCATGGCAATATATCTCGGAATGGCTATGGAAATGCCATAATAGGTAGGTATGGTGGCTGTTTTGAGGAAGGTATATGGTAGGTGTATGATACCGGCGAAAGTTGCGCGGTATTAGAGAGGCTAGCAAGGGTGGAAGGGTGGGAGTGCGTATAATCCATGGACTCAACATTAGTCATAAAGAACTCATATACTTATTGCAAAAATTTAGAATTTATCAAAGCAAAGTATTATGCGCATGCTCCTAGGGGGATAGATTGGTAGGAAAAGACCATCGCTCGTCCCCGACCGCCACTCATAAGGAAGACAATCAATAAATAAATCATGCTCCGACTTCATCACATAAAGGTTCACCATACGTGCATGCTACGGGAATCACAAACTTCAACACAAGTATTCTTTAAATTCACAACTACTCAACTAGCATGACTTTAATATTATCACCTCCATATCTCAAAACAATTATCATGCTTCAATCTTTTCTTAGTATTCAACACACTCAAAAGAAAGTTTCACAAATCTTGAATACCAAGCATATTATTATTAGGAAAATTACCATGCTATTAAGAGACTCTCAAATTAATTTAAGTGAAGCATGAGAGATCAATAGTTTCTTTAAAACGAATCCACCATCGTGCTCTAAAAGATCTAAGTGAAGCACATAGAGCAAAATTATCTAGCTCAAAAGAATATAAGTGAAGCACATAGAGCATTCTATCAAATTTTAATTCATGTATGGATCTGTCAAAAGGTGTGTACAGCAAGGATGATTGTGGCATACTAGCAAACAAGGACACAAATAATACAAGACACTCCAAGCAAAACACATATCATGTTGGTGAATAAAAATATAGCTCCAAGTAAATTACCGATGGAAGTGGACGAAAGAGGGGATGCCTTCCGAGGCATCCCCAAGCTTTGAATTTTTGGTGTACTTGGATTATCTTGGGGGTTCCATGGGCATCCCCAAGCTTAGGCTCTTGCCACTCCTTGTTCCATGATCCATCAAAAGAATTCACCCAAAACTTGAAAACTTCACAACACAAAACTCAAAATAGAAAACTCGTGAGCTCCGTTAGCGAAAGAAAACAAAAGACCACTTCAAGGTACTGTAATGAACTCATTCTTTATTTATATTGGTGTTAAACCTACTGTATTCCAACTTCTCTATGGATTATAAACTATTTTACTAGCCATAGATTCATCAAAATAAGCAAACAACACACGAAAAACAGAATCTGTCAAAAACAGAACAGTCTGTAGTAATCTGTGGCTAGCGCAAGATATGGAACCCCAAAAATTCTAAAATAAATTTCCAGACGTGTGGAATTTATCTATTAATCATCTTCAAAAAGAATTAACTAAATAGCGCTCTTCAAATAAAAATGACAGGAGTTCTCATGAGCGCTAAAGTTTCTATTTTTTACAGCAAGTTCAACAAGACTTTCCCCAAGTCTTCCCAACGGTTCTACTTGGCACAAACACTAACTAAACACAAAAAGACACAACCAAAACAGATGATAAATAATTTATTTATTACTAAACAGGAGCAAAAAGCAAGGAATAAAAATAAAATTGGGTTGCCTCCCAACAAGCGCTATTGTTTAACGCCCCTAGCTAGGCATAACAGGCAAGGATAGATCTAGGTATTGCCATCTTTGGTAGGCAATTCTTCAATTAGGCATCTACCATCTTTAGGAATTTCTTTCTTTTTATTAATTATCAAACTTTTAGGCACAAGATCGAAAAATTCATTTGTAATAAATGGTTCTTTAATGATAGCAAAAAGATTGGGATGAATACTTATAGATTTAAGATCAGCAGTTTCCTTACTAGATGATTCACCCTTATTTTTAGGAACATACATGAGCTTGGCAATTTTAGTAGGAGGACTAGGAGTATTCTTTACGGAAGAAAAAGCAGTTCCCAAATTTGTAATGATACCCTCAAGTTTATCAATTCTAGTAGAATCTAAGTTCATCTTCTCATTAACTATGGGTTCCTTTTCCTTAATATTTTTCAAAGTCATTCCTACCTTAGATCCATATTGAGTGATTTGATTTTGGATCTTTTTATCTAGATTTTCAATTGATTCAATAGTAGCAACTTTATTTTCAATAATTTCAAGTCTTTGCATAACATGCTCCAAAGTTAACATGGTTCCATTAACCAAAAGAGGTGGTGAGCCAAATAAATCTAACATAGCATTATAAGAATCAAAAGTATGGCTACCCAAGAAGTTCCCTCCGGTAGTGGTATCGAGGATATATCTATTCCAAGGATTAATACCTACATAAAAATTGCGGAGAAGAACTAAGGTAGATTGTTTCCTGGTAGATCTATTTTGAGCATTGCAAATCCTATACCAAGCATCTTTTAGATTTTCTCCCTCCCTTTGTTTAAAATTTAGAACTTCACTCTCGAGAGACAACGGAGAAGATATGAGACTAGCCATGACGACAAGCAATCAAACTAGCACACGAGCAAACAAAAAGGCAAACAGACAAAAGAGGCAAACAGAGAGGGAGGATAGAGAGAGAGGGCGAATAAAACGGTAAGGGTGAATTGGGGGGAGAGGAAAACAAGAGGCAAATGGCAAATAGTGTAATGCGAGAGATAGGGATTGTGATGGGTACTTGGTATGTTGACTTTTAGTGTATACTCCCCGGCAACGGCGCCAGAAATCCTTCTTGGTACGTCTTGAGCTTGCGTTGGTTTTCCCCGAAGAGGAAGTGATGATGCAGCAGAGTAGCGTAAGTATTTCCCTTAGTTTTTGAGAACCAAGGTATCAATCCAGTAGGAGCCCACGCTCAAGTCCCTCTTACCTGCACAAAGCGATAGCTACTCGCAACCAACGCGATTAGGGGTTGTCAAGCCCTTCACGGTCACTTACGAGAGTGAGATCTGATAGATAGAATATTTTTGGTATTTTTGATATAAAGATGCTAAGTAAAAAGTAAAAGCAAAGTAAATAGCAAAACAATATAAAAGTGATCGAGATTGATATGATGAGAATAGACCCGGGGGGCATAGGTTTCACTAGTGGCTTCTCTCAAGAGCATAAGTATTCTACGGTGGGTGAACAAATTACTGTTGAGCAATTGATAGAATTGAGCATAATTATGATAATATCTAGGCATGATCATGTATATAGGCATCACGTCCATGACAAGTAGATCGAAACAATTTTGCATCTACTACTATTACTCCACTCATCGACTGCTATCCAACATGCATCTAGAGTATTAAGTTAAAAACAGAGTAACGCCTTAAGCAAGATGACATGATGTAGAGAGATAAATTCATGCAATATGAAATAAACCACATCTTGTTATCCTCGATGGCAACGATACAATACGTTCCTTGCTGCCCCTTCTGTCACTGGGTAAGGACACCGAAAGATCGAACCCAAAGCTAAGCACTTCTCCCATGGCAAGAACTACCAATCTAGTTGGCCAAACCAAACGGATAATTCGAAGAGACTTGCAAAGATAACCAATCATGCATAAAAGAATTCAGAGAAGATTCAAATATTATTCATAGATAGACTTGATCATAAACCCACAATTCATCGGTCTCAACAAACACACCGCAAAAAGAAGATTACATCGAATAGATCTCCACAAGAGAGGGGGAGAACTTTGTATTGAGATTCAAAGAGAGAGAAGAAGCCATCTAGCTACTAACTATGGACCTGAAGGTCTGAGGCAAACTACTCACACTTCATCGGAGGGGCTAGGATGATGTAGAAGCACTCCGTGATGACGGCCCTCTTCCGGCGGAGCTCCGGAACAGGCCCCAAGATGGGATCTCGTGGATACAGAAAGTTGCGGCAGTGGAATTAGGTTTTTGGCTCCTGTTCTGATCGTTTGGGGGTACATGTGTATATATAGGAGGAAGGAGTACGTCGGTGGAGCACCGAGGGGCCCACGAGGCAGGGGGCGCGCCCCCACCCTCGTGACCACCTCTTTGATCCCTTGCAGTAGGGTCCAAGTCTCTTGGATCACGTTCGGTGAGAAAATCATGTTTCCGAAGATTTTATTCCGTTTGGATTCCGTTTGATATTCTGTTTATCCGAAACACTGAAATAGGCAAAAAACACCAATTCTGGGCTGGGCCTCCGGTTAATAGGTTAGTCCCAAAAATAATATAAAAGTGGAAAATAAAGCCCAATATAGTCCAAAACAGTAGATAATATAGCATGGAGCAATCAAAAATTATAGATATGTTGGAGACGTATCAGCGCTCCAAGCAAAACACATATCATATGGCGAATAAAAATACAGCTCCAAGTAAAGTTACCGATAGACGAAGACGAAAGAGGGGATGCCTTCCGGGGCATCCCCAAGCTTAGGCTCTTTGTTGTCCTTGAATATTACCTTGGGGTGCCTTGGGCATCCCCAAGCTTAGGCTATTTCCACTCCTTATTCCATAGTCCATCGAATCTTTACCCAAAACATGAAAACTTCGCAACACAAAACTTAACAGAAAACTCGTAAGCTCCGTTAGTATAAGAAAATAAATCACTACTTAGGTACTATTGTGAACTCATTATAAATTCATATTGGTGTAATATATACTATATTCCAACTTCTCTATGGTTCATACCCTCCGATACTACTCATAGATTCATCAAAATAAGCAAACAACACAACGAAAACAGAATCTGTCAAAAACAGAACAGTCTGTAGTAATCTGTAGGTTCCGATAACTTCTGTAACTCCAAAAGTACTGAGAAATTAGGAAGTCTTAGGCAATTTGTTACTGATATACTGCAGTTGGAATTGGTATTTTATCTCTCTCTGGTAAAAAATGAAAATTATTCTCGTGAGCGCATACTTTCTGTTTTTTACAGCAAGATCAAATAACAATCACCCAAGAAGATCCTAAAGGCTTTACTTGGCACAAACACTAATTGAAACATAAAAGCACAATCATAACAGAGGATAGATGATTAATTTATTACTAAATAGGAACAAAAAGCAAGAAACAAAAATAAAGTTGGGTTGCCTCCCAACAAGCGCTATCGTTTAACGCCCCTAGCTAGGCATGATGATTTCAATGATGCTCACACAAAAGATAAGAATTGAAACATAAAGGGAGCATCATGAAGAATATTACTAGCACATTTAAGTCCAACCCACTTCCTATGCATAGGGATTTTGTGAGCAAACAATTTATGGGAACAACAATCAACTATCATAGGAAGGGAAAACAAGCATAACTTTTAAAATTTAAGCACATAGAGAGGAAACTTGATATTATTGCAATTCCTACAAGAATATATTCCTCCCTCATAATAATTTTCAGTAGCATCATGAATGAATTGAACAATATAACAAGCACCTAAAGCATTCTTTTCATGATCTACAAGCATAGAAAATTTACTACTCTCCACATAGGCAAAATTCTTCTCATTCGGAATAGTGGGAGTAAACTCAACAAAATAATTATCATGTGAGGCATAATACAATTGAAAACAAAAATCATGATGACAAGTTTCATGGATATCATTATTCTTTATATCATACAAGTCATCACAATAATCATCATAGATAGGAGGCATGCTTTCATCATAATAAATTTGCTCATCAAAACTTGGGGGACAAAAATATCATCTTCATCAAACATAGCTTCCCCAAGCTTGTGGCTTTGCATATCATTAGCATCATGGATATTCAAGGAAATCATACTAACAACATTGCAATCATGCTCATCATTCAAATATTTAGTGCCAAACATTCTAATGCATTCTTCTTCTAGCACTTGAGCACAATTATCGGAATCCTTATTTTCATGATAGATATTAAAAAGATGAAGCATATGAGGTACCCTTAGTTCCATATTTTTATAATTTTATTTTATAGACTAAACTAGTGATAAAACAAGAAACAAAAAGATTCGATTGCAAGATCTAAAGATATACCTTCAAGCGCTAACCTCCCCGACAACGACGCCAGAAAAGAGCTTGATGTCTACTACACCACCTTCTTCTTGTAGACGTTGTTGGGCCTCCAAGTGCAGAGGTTTGTAGGACAGTGGCAAATTTCCCTCAAGTGGATGACCTAAGGTTTATCAATCTGTGGGAGGTGTAGGATGAAGATGGTCTCTCTCAAACAACCCTGCAACCAAATAACAAAGAGTCTCTTGTGTCCCCAACACACCCAATACAATGGTAAATTGTATAGGTGCACTAGTTTGGCGAAGAGATGGTGATACAAGTGCAATATGGATGATACATATGGGTATTTGTAATCTGAAAATATAAAAACAGCAAGGTAACTAATGATAAAAGTGAGCACAAACGATATTGTAATGCTAGGAAATAAGGCCTAGGGTTCATAATTTCACTAGTGCAAGTTCTCTCAACAATAATGACATAATTGGATCATATAACTATCCCTCAACATGCAACAAAGAGTCACTCCAAAGTCACTAATAGCGGAGAACAAACGAAGAGATTATTGTAGGGTACGAAACCACCTCAAAGTTATCCTTTCTGATCGATCTATTCAAGAGTCCGTAGTAAAATAACACGAAGCTATTATTTCCGTTCAATCTATCATAGAGTTCGTACTAGAATAACACCTTAAGACACAAATCAACCAAAACCCTAATGTCACCTAGATACTCCAATGTCACCTCAAGTATCCGTGGGTATGATTATACGATATGCATCACACAATCTCATATTCATCTATTCAACCAACACAAAGTACTTCAAAGAGTGCCCCAAAGTTTCTACCAGATCGGAGAGTCAGGACGAAAATGTGTGCCAACCCCTATGCATTGGTTCATGGGCAGGACCCGCAAGTTGATCACCAAAACATACTTCAAGTGGATCATGTGATATCCCATTGTCACCACAGATAAGCACGGTAAGACATACATCAAGTGTTCTCAAACCCTTAAAGACTCAATCCGATAAGATAACTTCAAAGGGAAAACTCAATCCATTACAAGAGAGTAGAGGGGGAGAAACATCATAAGATCCAACTACAATAGCAAACTCGCGATACATCAAGATCATGCCACCTCAAGAACACGAGAGAGAGAGAGATCAAACACATAGCTACTGGTACATACCCTCGGCCCCGAGGGAGAACTACTCTCTCCTCGTCATGGAGAGCGCCGGGATGATGAAGATGGCCACCGGAGAGGGATTCCCCCCTCCGGCAGGGTGCCGGAACAGGTCTAGATTGGTTTTCGGTGGCTACGGAGGCTTCTGGCGGCGAAACTCCTGATCTATTCTGCTCTCCGGAGTTTTTAGGGTATATGGGTATATATAGGAGGAAGAAGTACGTCGGTGGATCTCCGGGCTGTCCATGAGGCAGGGGGTGCGCCCAGGGGGTGGGCGTGGCCCCCACCCTCGTGGGTAGCCCGGGACTCTCCTGGTCCATCTCCGATACTCCATGGGCTTCTTCTGGTCCAAAAATAAGTTCCGTGAAGTTTCAGGTCAATTGGACTCTGTTTGATTTTCTTTTTCTGTGATACTCTAAAACAAGGAAAAAACAGAAACTGGCACTGGGCTCTAGGTTAATAGGTTAGTCCCAAAAATCATGTAAAACAGCATATAAATGCATATAAAACATCCAAGGTTGATAATATAATAGCATGAAACAATAAAAAATTATAGATACGTTGTAGACGTATCATGTACCAGAAGCGTCTCCGCAGAGAACGGCGCCCGCGCCGAGCATATCTTCAAAGAGGAAGGCAAATGATAACACGGCAGAACATTCGTCAAAGAGGCAAGGCTTTCTTTTCAAGAATACATCTTCTGATCGTCACATCAAATTGTGATGCCATTCGCCGCAATCTATCAGGAAAAGTGTCCGTCGAACTATGTCCGGGGATCCGGCCGAACGTGCCTCCACTAGTCAGGTTCTGGACCCTGCCCTAAGGACGGGGGCTGACACGGGAGTGGCGCTGAACTGTCGTTCCACAGAGGATTCGGATGATATGTCCGTCACGAACTCCGAAGTGGAGAGCGCCATGAATCATCATCGTCGGAGGGCCGCTCTTCATGACCCCGGCTTTTCAAAGGAGGCATTTGATGCCTTCAGCTCGGCTGATGCGTACATCCGAGCTGCTCGGGATGGGCTTGCCAGAGCCATGGACCAACATCTGAAAGATATGTGGGTAAGTGTAGATTTAATAATCATACACCAGTAGCCCCCGAGACTTAAAGCAGTTGATTCAACTGATTTAAGGATCGACGTATAACCAGGTGCTTACGGAGAAGAATACCATGTTGTCTCAAGAGCTAGAAAAATGTCAGACACAGCTAACTGCTGTTACCGCTGAATTGGAGAAATCCAAGAAGGCCTCAACTGGTAAGGTTTCCCTCCATCGAGAAAACATAATTATATGCCAGCTATGTTAACGTTGTTGCTCACCTCTTAATAGGATCAGCAGATCAACTGCAAGAGCAACTGAAAGCCGCTCAAAGGGGAGAACAAGAAGCCAAAAACTACTAGCCGCGGGTGAGCGTGTGCTGACAAAAGTTGTGGAGAAGAAAAACAAGCTCGAGGATTCCAATACCCAACTGGGCGAGGAACTGAAAGATGTGTGGGCCCGGCTGGCTGACTTCGTAAAGGAGAATAAAAGGCGGCGAGGTGGCATATTTAGTATGTGGTCAAACTTACCTTCGAATAATTCGAAGATAAAAGGGGACTGACAGAGTTATGTGTGCAGGTATGCTGACCGGTCGTCCCGAAGAGGAGATGTCCGGATTCTAGGGCGATTTGCTACAAAAGCTATCGCAAGTGCTCGAGCAAGCTCGGCAGGCAATGTGAAGTGTTGCCAAGGCCTTGTGGCCATCCTTCGCCCCTCCCGGAAAGATGGAGGAGCTTATACAGCTATTCAAGGGAGCCCAGCGGGGCTTTCGATTGTGAAAGATATCGGTCTGTCGAGCAGGCGCACGAGAAGCCTGGGCCATGGTGAAAACACGGTATACCAAGCTTGATCCGAATCATATGGCTCGGGTCGGATGATACGTCTCCAATGTATGTATAATTTTTGATTGCTCCATGCTATATTATCTACTATTTTGGACATTATTGGGCTTTATTATCCACTTTTATATTATTTTTGGGACTAACCTATTAACCGGAGGCCCAGCCCAGAATTGATGTTTTTTGCCTATTTCAGAGTTTCGCAGAAAAGGAATATCAAACGGAGTCCAAACGGAATGAAACCTTCGGGAACGTGATTTTCGAAACGAACATGATCCAGGAGACTTGGACCCTACGTCAAGAAATAAAGGAGGAAGCCACGAGGTAGGGGGACGCGCCTACCCCCCTAGGCGTGCCCTCCACCCTCGTGGGCCCTTGTTGCTCCACTGACGTACTCCTTCCTCCTATATATACCTACGTACCCCCAAACGGTCAGATACGGAGCCAAAAACCTAATTCCACCACCGCAACCTTCTGTATCCACGAGATCCCATCTTGGGGCCTGTTCCGGAGCTCCGCCGGAGGGGGCATCCATCACAGAGGGCTTGTACATCAACACCATAGCCTCTCCGATGAAGTGTGAGTAGTTTACCTGAGACCTTTGGCTCCATAGTTATTAGCTAGATGGCTTCTTCTCTCTTTTTGGATCTCAATACAATGTTCTCCCCTCTCTTGTGGAGATCTATTCGATGTAATCTTCTTTTTGCGGTGTGTTTGTTGAGACCGATGAATTGTGGGTTTATGATCAAGTTTATCTATGAACAATATTTGAATCTTCTCTGAATTCTTTTATGTATGATTGGTTATCTTTGCAAGTCTCTTCGAATTATCAGTTTGGTTTGGCCTACTAGATTGATCTTTCTTGCAATGGGAGAAGTGCTTAGCTTTGGGTTCAATCTTGCGGTGTCCTTTCCCAGTGACAGTAGGGGCAGCAAGGCACGTATTGTATTGTTGCCATCGAGGATAACAAGATGGGGTTTTTATCATATTGCATGAATTTATCCCTCTACATCATGTCATCTTGCTTAAGGCGTTACTCTGTTTTCATGAACTTAATACTCTAGATGCATGCTGGATAGCGGTCGATGAGTGGAGTAATAGTACTAGATGCAGGCGGGAGTCGGTCTACTTGTATCGGACGTGATGCCTATATACATGATCATACCTAGATATTCTCATAACTATGCTCAATTCTGTCAATTGCTCAACAGTAATTCGTTCACCCATCGTAAAATACTTATGCTCTTGAGAGAAGCCACTAGTGAAACTATGGCCCCGGGGTCTATCTTCATCATATTAATCTTCCAATACTTAGTTATTTCCTTTGCTTTTTACCTTGCTTTTATTTTACTTTGCATCTTTATCACAAAAATACCAAAAATATTATCTTATCATATCTATCATATCTCACTCTTGTAAGTGACCGTGAAGAGATTGACAACCCCTTATCGCGTTGGTTGCGAGGAGTTATTTGTTTTGTGCAGGTATGAGGGACTCGCGCGTAGCCTCCTAATGGATTGATACCTTGGTTCTCAAAAACTGAGGGAAATACTTACGCTACTTTGCTGCATCATCCTTTCCTCTTCAAGGAAATCCAACGCAGTGCTCAAGAGCTAGCAAGAAGATTTCTAGCGCCGTTGCCGGGGAGGTTCGTGCAAGTCAAGATTTGACTCCCGACAACGAGCCATTTCTGGCGCCGTTGCCGGGGAGTCTATGCAAAAGTCAACATACCAAGTACCCATCACACCCTTATCTCCCGCATTACATTACTTGCCATTTGCCTCTCGTTTTCCTCTCCCCCACTTCACCCTTGCCGTTTTATTCACCCTCTCTCTCTATCCTCCCTCTCTTTCTCTATTTGCCTCTTTTTGCCCGTTTCTTGTTTGGTCGTGTGTTGGATTGCTTGCTTGTCATTATGGCTAGTCCTCTATCCTCTTCGTTGTCTCCCGATAATGAAGTCCTAAATTTTAAACAAAGGGAGGGAGAAAGTCTGAAAGATGCTTGGTATAGAATTTGCAATGCTCAAAATAGATCTACCAGGAAGCAATCTACTTCCGTTCTTCTCCGCAATTTTTATGTAGGTGCTAATCCTTGGTATAGATATATCCTTGATACCATTACCGGAGGGAATTTCTTAGGTAGCCATACTTTTGATTCTTATAATGCTATGATAGATTTGTTTGTCTCACCCCCTCTTTTGGTTAATGGAACTGTATTAACTTTGGAGCATGTAATGCAAAGGCTCAAAATTATTGAAAATAAGGTTGCTACCGTAGAGTTAATTGAAATTTGGATAAAAAGATCCACAACGTAATCTCTCAATATGGATCTAAAATGGAGTCACTTTGAAAAATATTAAAGAGAAGGAACCCATAGTTAATGAGAAAATAAACCATGATTCCACTAGGATCGATAAACTTGAAGATATCATTACCAACTTGGGAACCGCTTTTTCTTCCATAAATATTACTCCAAGTCCTCCTAATAAAATCGCCAAGCTTATGTATGTTCCTAAAAATAAGGGTGAATCCTCTAGTAAGGAAACTGCGGATCTCAAATCTATAAGTATTCATCCCAATCTTGTTGCTATCATTAAGGAACCATTTGTTACAAATGAATTTTTTGATCTTGTGCCTACAAGTTTGATAATAACTAAAAAGAAAGAAATTTCTAAGGATAATAGATGTCTCATTGAAGAATTGCCTACCAAAGATGGCAATACCTAGATCTATCCTTGCTTTTTATGCCTAGCTAGGGGCGTTAAACGATAGCGCTTGTTGGGAGGCAACCCAATTTTTATTTTTATTCCTTGATTTTTGCTCCTGTTTAGTAATAAATAAATTACCTAGCCTCTGTTTTGTTTGTGTTTTTTGTGTTTAATTAGTGTTTGTGCCAAGTAGAACCGTTGGGAAGACTTGGGGAAAGTCTTGTTATGTCGCTGTAAAAAACAGAAACTTTAGCGCTCACGAGAACTGCTGCCATTTTTATTTGGAAAGTGCTATTTAGTTAATTCTTTTTTCAGATGATTAATAGATAAATTCCTCAAGTCCATAAATCTATTTTAGAATTTTTGAGGTTCCAGATCTTTCGCTAGCTACAGATTACTATAGACTGTTCTGTTTTTGACAGATTCTGTTTTTCGTGAGTTGTTTGCTTATTTTGATGAATCTATGGCTAGTAAAATAGTTTATAAACCATAGAGAAGTTGGAATACAGTAGGTTTAACACCAATATAAATAAATAATGAGTTCATTACAGTACCTTGGAGTGGTCTTTTGTTTTCTTTCGCTAACGGAGCTCACGAGATTTTCTACTTTAAGTTTTGTGTTGTGAAGTTTTCAAGTTTTGGGTAAAGATTTGATGGATTATGGAACAAGGAGTGGCAAGAGCCTAAGCTTGGGGATGCCCATGGAACCCACAATATAATCTAAGGACACCTAAAAGCCAAAGCTTGGGGATGCCCCAGTAGGCATCCCCTCTTTCGTCTACTTCTATCGGTAACTTTACTTGGAGCTATATTTTTATTCACCACATGATATGTGTTTTGCTTGGAGCGTCTTGTATGATTTTAGTCTTTTCTTTTTAGTTTACCACAATCATCCTTGCTGTACACACCTTTTGAGAGAGCCATACATGATTTGGAATTTGTTAGAATACTCTATGTGCTTCGCTTATATCATTTGAGTTATATAGTTTTGCTCTAGTACTTCACTTATATCTTTTAGAGCACGGTGGTGGATTTGTTTTATAGAAACTATTGATATCTCATGCTTCACTTAGATTATTTTGAGAGTCTTAAATATCATGGTAATTTGCTTAAATAATCCTAATATGCTTGGTATTCAAGAATAGTAAAAACTTTCTTATGAGTGTGTTGAATGCTATGAGAAGTTTGATGCTTGATAATTGTTTTGAGATATGGAGGTAATAATATCAAAGTCGTGCTAGTTGAGTAGTTGTGAATTTGAGAAATGCTTGTGTTGAAGTTTGCAAGTCCCGTAGCATGCACGTATGGTAAATGTTATGTAACAAATTTGAAACATGAGGTGTTCTTTGATTGTCCTCCTTATGAGTGGCAGTCGGGGATGAGCGATGGTCTTTTCCTACCAATCTATCCCCCTAGGAGCATGCACTTAGTGCTTGGTTTTTGATGACTTGTAGATTTTTGCAATAAGTATGTGAGTTCTTTATTACTAATGTTGAGTCCATGGATTATACGCACTCTCACCCTTCCATCATTGCTAGCCTCTTCGGTACCGTGCATTGCCCTTTCTCACATTGAGAGTTGGTGCAAACTTCGCCGGTGCATCCAAACCCCGTGATATGATACCCTCTTTCACACATAACCCTCCTTATATCTTCCTCAAAACAGCCACCATACCTACCTATTATGGCATTTCCATAGCCATTCCGAGATATATTACCATGCAACTTTCCACCATTTCGTTTATCATGACACATTCATCATTGTCATATTGCTTAGCATGATCATGTAGTTGACATAGTATTTGTGGCCAAGCCACCATTCATAATTCTTTCATACATGTCACTCTTGGTTCATTGCATATCCCGGTACATCGCCGGAGGCATTCATATAGAGTCATCTTTTGTTCTAGCATCGAGTTGTAATCATTGAGTTGTAAATAAATAGAAGTGTGATGATCATCATTTTCTAGAGCATTGTCCCAAGTGAGGAATTTTAAAAAAAAGGGGGGAGATAAAGTCCATAAAAAAAGAAGAGAAGGCCCAAAAAAAGAGAGAGAAAAGGAGAGAAGGGACAATGCTACTATCCTTTGCCACACTTGTGCTTCAAAGTAGCACCATAATCTTCATGATCGAGAGTCTTTTGTTTTGTCACTTTCATATACTAGTGGGAATTTTTCATTATAGAACTTGGCTTGTATATTCCAACAATGGGCCTCCTCAAGTGCCCTAGGTCTTCGTGAGCAAGCAAGTTGGATGCACACCCACTTAGTTTCTTTTGTTGAGCTTTCATACATTTATAGCTCTAGTGCATCCGTTGCATGGCAATCCCTACTCCTTGCATTAACATCAATCGATGGGCATCTCCATAGCCCATTGATTAGCCTCGTTGATGTGAGACTTTCTCCCTTTTTTGTCTTCTCCACATAACCCCCATCATCATATTCTATTCTACCCATAGTGCTATGTCCATGGCTCGTTCTCATATATTGCGTGAAAGTTTATAGGTTTGAGATTACTAAAGTATGAAACAATTGCTTGGCTTGTCATCGGGGTTGTGTATGATGAGAGCATTCTTGTGTGACGAAAATGGAGCATGACTAAACTATATGATTTTGTAGGGATGAACTTTATTTTGCCATGTTATTTTGAGAAGACATAATTGCTTAGTTAGTATGCTTGAAGTATTATTATTTTTATGTCAATATGAACTTTTGTCTTGAATCTTTCGGATCTGAATATTCATACCACAATTAAGAAGAATTACATTAAAATTATGCCAAGTGGCACTCCGCATCAAAATTATCTTTTTTATCATTTACCTACTCAAGGACGAGCAGGAATTAAGCTTGGGGATGCTTGATACGTCTCCAACGTATCTATAACTTTTGATTGCTCCATGCTATATTATCTAATGTTTTGGACATTATTGGGCTTTATTATCCACTTCTATATTATTTTTGGGACTAACCTATTAACCGGAGGCCCAACCCAGAATTGTTTTTTTTCCTATTTCAGAGTTTCGCAGAAAAGGAATATCAAACGGAGTCCAAACGGAATGAAACCTTCAGGAACGTGATTTTTCGGAACGAACATGATCCAGGAGACTTGGACCCTATGTCAAGAAATAAAGGAGGAAGCCACGAGGTAGGGGCACGCGCCTACCTCCCCAGGCGCGCCCTCCACCCTCGTGGCCCCCCTGTTGCTCCACCGATGTACTCCTTCCTCCTATATATACCTACGTACCCCCAAACGATCAGATATGGAGCCAAAAACCTAATTCCACCGCCGCAACCTTCTGTATCCACGAGATCCCATCTTGGGGCCTGTTCCGGAGCTCCGCTGGAGGGGGCATCCATCACGGAGGGCTTCTACATCAACACCATAGCCTCTCCGATGAAGTGTGAGTAGTTTACCTCAGACCTGCGGGTCCATATTTATTAGCTAGATGGCTTCTTCTCTTTTTTTGGATCTCAATACCATGTCCTCCCCCTCTCTTGTGGAGATCTATTCGATGTAATCTTCTTTTTGCGGTGTGTTTGTTGAGACCGATGAATTGAGGGTTTATGATCAAGATTATCTATGAACAATATTTGAATCTTCTCTGAATTCTTTTATGTATGATTGGTTATCTTTGCAAGTCTCTTCAAATTATCAGTTTGGTTTGGCCTACTAGATTGATCTTTCTTGCAATTGGAGAAGTGCTTAGCTTTGGGTTCAATCTTGCGGTGTCCTTTCCCAGTGACAGTAGGGGCAGCAAGGCACGTATTGTATTGTTGCCATCGAGGATAACAAGATGGGTTTTTTTATCATATTGCATGAATTTATCCCTCTCGTCATGTCATCTTGCTTAAGGCGTTACTCTGTTTTCATGAACTTAATACTCTAGATGCATGCTGGATAGCGGTCGATGAGTGGAGTAATAGTAGTAGATGCAGGCAGGAGTCGGTCTACTTGTCTCGGACGTGATGCCTATATACATGATCATACCTAGATATTCTCATAACTATTCTCAATTCTATCAATTCCTCAACAGTAATTCGTTCACCCATTGTAAAATACTTATGCTCTTGAGAGAAGCCACTAGTGAAACCTATGGCCCCCGGGTCTATCTTCATCATATTAATCTTCCAATACTTAGTTATTTCCTTTGCTTTTTACTTTGCTTTTATTTTACTTTGCATCTTTATCACAAAAATACCAAAAATATTATCTTATCATATCTATCAGATCTCACTCTTGTAAGTGACCGTGAAGGGATTGACAACCCCTTATCGCGTTGGTTGTGAGGAGTTATTTGTTTTGTGCAGGTACGAGGGACTCGCGCATAACCTCCTATTGGATTGATACCTTGGTTCTCAAAAACTGAGGGAAATACTTATGCTACTTTGCTGCATCATCCTTTCCTCTTCAAGGAAATCCAATGCAGTGCTCAAGAGGTAGCATCGGACCTCTAGGGTCAGATGGCAAAGAAGTTCCCGTTAATTTGGTATATGACCAAGTAGAGGTAGCCGCCAAGTATTCCCAGCAGGATTGTAAGATAGGCAACCTGCTGGATGGCATAGAGGAGGAAATTTGAGTCCAAGTGACTATGTACTTTCCTGACATATGTAACTCTAGCTAAATTGTAAAATTATTTTCATGGCAGACCTTTTCGCTTCGACCTCTGGACCCGAAGGTGCGGAGTGTTTCCGAATACCTGAGAGGTAAAATAGACCGGTGTATGCGTGGAAACCAGGCATAGGGTTCATAGTTGCTTGAACAAATAAGTTGTATCCAGCTAGTTATGTTATATTACATTATGATTGTAAGAAACATCTTCCAGAGAGAATAGTTCCATTAAGGGTTCCTTTCCCTGGGTGTGCATGCGTTTAAATGCATGTCCGAACTATGATAATAAGAATCGCAGTATATGCAACATCTGGGGGTTCACCATGGGGTGAATGCAAAAACATCTTTAATCCATCGACCGAATATTCCCTTAAGAATGCTAGCTTTCGGCTTCACCTAGTCTGAGGTACACATCCGAATGACCCGGCAGTAACAATCGCAGAGTTGCTCCCTTTATGCCTAGCCGACCTAACGGGAACGTAGGGCATAAGCACAGGAGCCAGGCAACCCAGCTTGGCCAAAACTTAAGTCATATCGATGCATATACTGGTGAAGAAAAAGTACATATGGGAAAAACGCATATGTAATGAGCTTGATGCTCGGAAAATAAGAATAAGCTTCTGTCCAGGAAGCCCCCAGGTACAATGGGCATACATGTTCGAGGATGTGGACGTCACCGGTGCACGGTTGAGCCGCGCGAAGAGCTTTAAAGCTAGAAAAAAGGAAAAAAGGCAAAAAGAGAGGAAAAAAGTATTTAGACAATAGGTAGAAGGATACGAACAAAGAGTTCGGCACTAGGCATAAAATCTTCGGAGTCTGGCCGCGTTCCAGGGGTTCGGCTCGAGGCGATTGTCAGATGCATCACGCAGGCGGTACGCTCCCCCAGTGAGAACTTCGTCGATGATGAAGGGACCCTCCCTCTTTGGCTTGAGTTTGTCCTTTTTCTTCTCCGAGAGGCGTAGAACAAGTTCACCAACGTTGTAAGTCTTGGCCCATACTTCTCTGCTTTGATATCTGCAGGCCTGATGTTGATAAAATGCGGAACGGGCTTTTGCGACGTCATGCTCCTCCTCCAAGGCATCTAAGTTGTCCTGCCGAGCTCAGCCTCTCTCTCTTCATACATGCGCACTCGAGGTGAGTCATGAATAATGACGCAGGGTAACACAGCCTCTGCGCCGTACACCATGAAGAAAGGTGTATATCTGGTAGTGCGATTGGGCGTGGTCCGCAGCCCCCAAAGTACAGAGTCGAGCTCCTCAACCCAGTGCTTGTCTGATTCTTTCAAAGACCGCACTAGTCTGGGTTTGATGCCATTCATAATAAGACCATTGGCTCGTTTGACTTGACCGTTTGTTTGTGGATGATAGATGGAGGCGTAATCGAGCTTAATGCCTAGATTAACACACCGGGCTTTCACCTCATCGGTTGTAAAATTAGAGCCGTTGTTGGTGATGATGTTGTGTGGGACACCGTAACGGTGTACAACGCCAGATATAAAGTCTATTACTAGTCCGGCTTCGGCCGTTTTAACTGGTTTGGCCTCTATCCACTTAGTGAACTTGTCTACCATGACTAGCAGATATTTTTTCTTACGGCTGCCTCCTTTAAGGGGTCCAACCATGTCAAGCCCCCAGACCACGAAGGGCCAAGTAATGGGGATTGTTTGTAGAGCAGTGGGTGGCATATGGCTTTGGTTGGCGAAAAGCTGGCATCCGACGCAACATTGGACAAGGTCCTGTGCATCTGTTCGGGCCGTCGGCTAGTAGAAACCTGTACGGAAGGCCTTGCTTACAATGGCTCGAGCTGCGGTGTGGTGACCACCGAGACCGGCATGAATTTCAGCCAAGAGCTGCCGCCCCTCTTCCTCGGAGATACATCTTTGAAGTACTCCGGTAGCGCTTTTCTTGTAGAGTTCTCCTTCGTGGACCTTATAGGCTTTCGAACGCCGAACAATGCAGCGAGCCTCATTATGATCCTCAGGGAGCTCTCGCCTATTGAGGTAGGACAAGAAGGGTTCGGTCCATGGGGCAATGACTGCCATAATAAGATGGGCCGACGGTGTTATTTCGGTGGCTGGGCCTCCGATGATATCGGTGTGTTTGGAATCTGGGGTTATGGTCGGATCCGGACTGACGTTGCCGCTCTCCCCTTGCCACACCACGGATGGCTTGAAAAGCCTTTCCGGAAAGATGTTAGGTGGGACGGGGTCGCCCTTGGTGCCGATGCGAGCAAGCACATCCGCCGCTTGATTACTTTCTCGAGCCACATGGTGAAATTCGAGCCCCTCGAACCGAGCCGACATATTTAGGACGGCGTTATGATAATCCACCATCTTCGGATCTTTGGCATCAAAATCTCCATTTACTTGAGATATTGCGAGGTTCGAGTCCTCGCGCACTTCCAGGCCTTGTATTCCCATGGAGACAGCCATCCGGAGACCATGCAATAAGGCCTCGTATTCGGCTGCATTGTTGGAGTCTGTGTATAATATTTGGAGTATGTACTGAACTGTATCTCAAGTGGGGGATGTTAAGACAACGCCTGCCCTAAGCCTGCCAGCATTTTGGAACCATCGAAATACATAACCTAGTTGGAATATGTGCCGTACTCTTTAGGGAGTTCGGCCTTTGTCCATTCGGCGATAAAGTCCGCCAGTACTTGGGATTTAATGGCTCGACGCGGTTTATATGTTATGTCGAATGGAAGGAGCTCAATGGCCCATTTAGCAATCCGGCCCATAGCATCATGGTTGTTTATTATGTCATTGAGTGGTACTTCGGAAGCCACCGTGATCGAACATTCTTGGAAGTAGTGTTGTAGCTTCCGGGGTGCCATGAAGACCGCGTATGCTATCTTTTGGTAATGAGGGTACCAGGATTTGCATGGTGTGAGGACAGTGGATATGTAGTATACCGGCTTCTAAAGCGGGAATTTGTGTCCATCCTACTCTCGCTCAACGACGAGCACGGCACTCACCACCTGGTGTGTTGCCGATATGTATAATAACATGGGTTCGCCGACGTGCGGTGCGACCAGGATTGGGTTGCTCGCAAGAAGGGCCTTTATTTCTTCCAGTCTGGCCGTTGCCGCATCCGTTCACTTGAAGTGATCGGTGCGCTGGAGGAGGCGATACAGTGGCAATGCCTTTTCTCCCAATCTGGAGATAAAGCGGCTTAAAGCTGCCACGCATCCGGTGAGTTTTTGGACCTGTTTAAGGTCCGTTGGTGTAGCCAATTGTGAAAAAGCTCGGATTTTGGCTGGATCTGCTTCAATTCTCTATTGGAAATGATGAAGCCCAGCAGCTTTCCCGCAAGACGCCGGAAACACACTTTCTGGATTGAGCTTGATGTCATATGCACGGAGGTTATCGAATGTGAGACGTAAATCGTCTATTAGTGAATCGACATGCCTAGTTTTAATGAAGACGTCGTCCACGTATGCTTCAACTGTCTTGCTGATCTGTTTCTACAGGCATGGTTGAATCATGCGTTGGTAGGTGGCCCCGGTGTTTTTGAGCCCAGAGGGCATGGTGTTGAAGTAGAATGGCCCATCATATGGGGTAATGAATGCCGTTGCAGCTTGATCGGACTCCTTCATTTTTATTTGATGGTATCCGGAATATGTGTCGAGGAAGCACAGTGAGTCATGTCCTGTGGTAGCATCAATGATCTGGTCGATGCGAGGGAGGGGGAAGGGATCCTTAGGGCAGGCCTTATTGAGGTCTTTGAAATCGACGCACAGGCGCCATGATTTATCCTTCTTTGGCACCATCACCAGGTTCGCTAGCCAGTCCGGGTGTTTTATTTCTCTAATGAATCTGGCCTCGATTAGCTTGGCTAGCTCCTCTCCCATAGCTTGACGTTTGGGTTCGAAAAAGCGCCGTAGTGTTTGCTTGACCGGTTTATATCCCTTCAATATATAGAGGATGTGTTCGGCCAACCTGCGTGGGATTCCTGGCATATCAGAAGGGTGCCAGGCGAATATGTCCCAGTTCTCGCACAGAAACTCTCGTAGCGCAGTGTCGACCGTTTGGTCTAGTTGTGCCCCGATAGATGTTGTCTTCTTGGGGTCCGTTGGATGGACTTGGAATTTGACTATTTCTTCTGCTGGTTTGAAGGAGGTGGATTTGGGTCGTTTGTCCAAGATTACATCGTCCCTATCCATCGTGGAGCATAATGCAGTTAATTCTTCGGCCGTGAGGGCTTCAGATAATGCCTCAAGGGCCAGGGATACGGTTTTATTTTTGGCGCGGAGTGCTATGTCCGGATCACTGGCGAGAGTGATTATGCCGTTGGGCCCGGGCATCTTGAGCTTCATATACCCATAGTGAGGTCTGGTTTGGAAGCGTGTAAATGCATCTCGCCCCAATAGGGCGTGATATCCACTGTTGAAAGGGGCCACTTGGAAGGTTAATTCTTCGGTCCGATAGTTCTCCGGTGTGCCGAATACCACGTCGAGCGTGATTTTTCCCGCGCATCGCGCCTCCCGACTGGGAATAATTCCTCGGAAGGTCGTGCTACTTTGCTCGATGCGGCTCCTGTCTATTTCCATTTTACTGAGTGTATCATCGTAAATGAGGTTTAGTCCGTCCATGAGAACCTTGGTGAGCCGAAAGCTGTCCACGATCGGACTGAGGACCAAGGCGGCTGGTGCCCGGACTGTCCTGAATTTTGGTTCATCGTCGGCATTGAAAGTTATGGCCGTGTCGTTCCAAGGGTTTTTTGCTACGATTTGGCAGACTTCGATGAGGTCGCGAAGTGCCCTTTTGTGCTTATTGTTTGAAGCGAAAGTCTCGAAGACCATCAATACTCTGAGGTCATCGTCTTCTGGGGGATATTGCTCCGGGTGTTTTTGGTGAGGATATCCTTGCCGCTCTTGGCCACCTGCCAGAGTATCCAACATGCTCTAAGGCTATGGGTTGATATGGTATCCGGTGTTGCGTGTAATTTGCATGGTCCATCGAGCCATCCCCCTAGAACGGTTCTATGTCCCGTAACGGGCTTATATTTCTTTACCATTGGGCCGTGCGTGCCATGAGGGTGCGTCCTTTTCACCTGAACGAGGGGTTGGGTGGAAACCGGTGGTTCCCATCGAGCTGCCTGAGTTTTCCAGGCGCTTTCCATTGTGCAGTACTTGTATAATATGGTTGCCAGGTCTGCGAAGCGTGATACGCGATGACGGTTGATGGCGTTGAGGATTCCTTCATCCATGCAATTGTTGCGGAACGCTGAGATCGCGTCTCCGTCGCAGCAATCTTCAATCTTATCTTTGACAAGGAGGAATGTGGCCCATAAATGGTGGACCGTTTCCTTAGACTATTGTCGTATGCCCATGAGAGCGCTTATATCTGGGTGGGTGGGTGGTTTGAAATCCGAACACTGACCCAATTTAGGATCCGGAGTTTGAAGAACTTCCGAACTTAATGGTTCGGGCTCCCGGATGTCAACTGATTTTTTGGGCTTGTCGTCCGATTCTATGTTTGGAGGACAAGGCATGTCTTTCTGCAGATAGGTGTCCGGATCTTCAAGCTCGGAGATCCGAACATAGTTCGTCCTCAATATAGAGGAAGAGTTGTTGTCTTGCTCATCTACAACCGCTATTTGATGGGTGATCGATGGAGTTTTAATTTCTCTCTGGTCGGGTTTAAGCCCAATCCGATCATAGTCTGCAGCGACCCCCAGAGCGGCGATGCGATCTAGGAGTTCGTTTAAATACGACATCTCCGCCGGATCTATCTGCTTGGAGTATTTGGAGTCAACATGAAGGGGATTTTTGATGACCCGAGAAGTCATCGTTGGTCATGGTAAAGCCGCCCAGCCAGAGGGTTTGGCCAGGGGCCAGTGCTCCTCCGGAGGTGACATTGTCCTTGAGAACAAGGCGAGCCATCGATCCTATCTTTCGACATCACAGCGGAACTCTCAATGAAAGCACCAATGTCGGTGTCAAAACTGGCGGATCTCGGGTAGGGGGGCCCGAACTGTGCATCTAAGGTCGATGGTAACAGGAGACAGGGGACACAATGTTTACCCAGGTTCAGGCCCTCTCTATGGAGGTAATACCCTACTTCCTGCTTGATTGATCTTGATGAATATGAGTATTACAAGAGTTGATCTACCACGAGATTGTAATGTCTAAACCCTAAAAGTCTAGCCTATGTGACTATCATTATGAGGATATATGTCTACGGACCTAGCCCTCTAGTTTATATAGACACCGGAGGGATCTAGGGTTACATAAGGTCGGTTATAAAGGAAGGAATATTCATATTTGGACGCCAAGGAGAGTGCATCCCGACACGGGTACAGTCTTCGGTCTTTGTATCTTCACAGCCCATTAGTCCGGGCCATGTCTAATAGGTCGGACACCCGAGGACCCCTTAGTCCAGGACTCCCTCAGGGGGCGGCCCCCCTTTCCTTCTCTCCTACTCCTCCTTCCCTTCCTCTCCTACTCCAACTAGGGAAGGGGCGGTCCTACGCCCGGTGGGAGTAGGACTCCCCTAGGGCGCGGCATAGAGAGGGCCGGCCCCTCCCCTCCTCCACTACTTTATATACGGGGGAGGGGGAACTGATAACCCACAAGTATATGGGATCGCAACAGTTTTCGAGGGTAGAGTATTCAACCCAAATTTATTGATTCGACACAAGGGGAGCCAAAGAATATTCTCAAGTATTAGCAGCTGAGTTGTCAATTCAACCACACCTAGAACTTAATATCTCCAGCAAAGTGTTTAGTAGCAAAGTAATATGATAGTAGTGGTAGCAGTAGCAAAAGGTAATGATAGCAAAAGTAATGTTTTTGGTATTTTGTAGTGATGATAGCAATAGCAACGGAAAAGTAAATAAGCGAAGAACAATATATGGAAAGCTCGTAGGCAATGGATCGGTGATAGAGAATTATGCCGGATGCGGTTCATCATGTAACAGTCATAACCTAGGGTGACACGGAACTAGCTCCAATTCATCAATGTAATGTAGGCATGTATTCCGAATATAGTCATACGTGCTTATGGAAAAGAACTTGCATGACATCTTTTGTCCTACCCTCCTGTGGCAGCGGGGTCCTAGCGGAAACTAAGGGATATTAAGGCCTCCTTTTAATAGAGTACCGGACCAAAGCATTAACACATAGTGAATACATGAACTCCTCAAACTACGGTCATCACCGGGAGTGGTCCCGATTATTGTCACTTCGGGGTTGCCAGATCATAACACATAGTAGGTGACTATAGACTTGCAAGATAGGATCAAGAACTCTCATATATTGATGAAAACATAATAGGTTCAGATCCGAAATCATGGCACTCGGGCCCTAGTGACAAGCATTAAGCATAGCAGAGTCATAGCAACATCAATCTCAGAACATAGTGGATACTAGGGATCAAACCTTAACAAAACTAACTCGATTACATGATAAATCTCATCCAACCCATCACCGTCCAGCAAGCCTACGATGGAATTACTCACGCACGGCAGTGAGCATCATGAAATTGGTGATGGAGGAAGGTTGATGATGACGATGGCGACGGATTCCCCTCTCCGGAGCCCCGAACGGACTCTAGATCAGCCCTCCCGAGAGGTTTTAGGGCTTGGCGGCGGCTCCGTATCATAAAACGCGATGAATCCTTCTCTCTGATTTTTTTCTCCCCGAAAGCAAATATATAGAGTTGAAGTTGAGGTCGGAGGAGCTCCAGGGGGCCTACGATGTAGGGGGGCGCGCCCCCCACCCTCGTGGCTAGGGTGTGGCCCCCCTGGTCTTCATCTTTTGCAAGGATTTTTTATTATTTCCAAAAAGACGTTCCGTGAAGTTTCAGGTCATTCCGAGAACTTTTGTTTCTGCACATAAATAACACCATGGCAATTCTGCTGAAAGCAGTGTCAGTCCAGGTTAGTTCCATTCAAATCATGCAAGTTAGAGTCCAAAACAAGGGCAAAAGTGTTTGGAAAAGTAGGTACGACGGAGACGTATCAACTCCCCCAAGCTTAAACCTTTGCTTGTCCTCAAGCAATTCAATTGACAAACTGAAGTGATAAAGAAAAACTTTTACAAACTCTGTTTGCTCTTGTTGTTGTAAATATGTAAAGCCAGCATTCAAGTTTTCAGCAAAGATTATGAACTAACCATATTCACAATAACGCTTAGGTCTCATGTTTACTCATAGCAATGGCATAATCAACTAGCGAGCAATAATAATAAATCTTGGATGGCAACACTTTCTCAAAACAATCATAATATGATATAACAAGATGGTATCTCGCTAGCCCTTTCTGAGACCGCAAAACATAAATGCAGAGCACCTTTAAAGATCAAGGACTGACTAGACATTGTAGTTCATGGTAAAAGAGATCCAGTCAAGTCATACTCAATGTAAACTAATAGTAATGAATGCAAATGATAGTGGTGCTCTCCAACTAGTGCTTTTTAATAAGAGGATGATGACTCAACATAAAAGTAAATAGATATGCCCTTCACAGAGGGAAGCAGGGATTTGTAGAGGTGCCGGAGCTCAGTTTTGAAATAGAGGTGAATAATATTTTGAGCGGTATACTTTCATTGTCAACATAACAACCAAGAGATGGCGATATCTTCCATGCTACACACATTATAGGCGGTTCCCAAATAGAATGGTAAAGTTTATACTCCCCCTCCACCAACAAGCATCATTCCATGCCTTGCTCGAAACAACGAGTGCCTCCAACTAACAAGAGTCCCAGGGGGAGTTTTGTTTGCAATTATTTTGATTTGATTTGCATAAAGCATGGGACTGGGCATCCCGGTGACCAGCCATTTTCTTGTGAGTGAGGAGCGAGTCCACTCCTCTTGAGAATAACCCGCCTAACATGGAAGATACGGACAACCCTAGTTGATACATGAGCTATTCGAGCATACAAAACAGAATGTTTATTTGAAGGTTTAGAGTTTGGCACATACAAATTTACTTGGAACGGCAGGTAGATACCGTATATAGGTAGGTATGGTGGAATCATACGGAACAACTTTGGGGTTTATGGAGTTGGATGCACAAGCAGTATTCCCGCTTAGTACAGGTGAAGGCTAGCAAAAGACTGGGAAGCGACCAGGTAGAGAGCAACAACAGTCATTAACATGCATTAAAATTAATCAACACCGAATGCAAGCATGACTAGGATATAATCCACCATGAACATAAATATCGTGAAGGCTTTGTTGATTTTGTTTCAACTACATGCATGAACATGTGCCAAGTCAAGTCACTTAAATCATTCAGAGGAGGATACCACCCTATCATACCACATCACAACCATTTTAATAGCATGTTGGCACGCAAGGTAAACCATTATAAGCTCCTAGCTAATCAAGCATGGCACAAGAAACTATGATCTCTAGTTGTCATTGCAAACATGTTTATTCATAATAGGCTGAATCAGGAACGATGAACTAATCATATTTACAAAAACAAGAGAGGTCAAGTTCATACCAGCTTTTCTCATCTCAATCAGTCCATCATATATCGTCATAATTGCCTTTCACTTGCACGACCGAATGATGTTGATAATAATAATAGTGCACGTGCATTGGACTAAGCTGGAATCTGCAAGCATTCAATAAACAGGAGAAGACAAGGCAATATGGGCTCTTTTGTCAGATAAACAATAATGCATATAAGAGCCACTTCAACAATTTAATTATGGTCTTCTCCTATCGACCCCCAAAGAGAATAAAAGAAATAAAACTATTTACACGGGAAAGCTCCCAACAAGCAAAAAGAAGAATAGGAAATATTTTTGGGTTTTCTTTTTTTAATTACTACTACAAGCATGTTAAGTAGACTAATTAAAATCTACAAATAATTTTTTTGGTTTTTCTTAGGGTTTATTAAACACACAAAAAGAAAGCATAAAAAGGGAAATAAACTAGCATGGATGATACAATGAAAAAGTATGAGCACTGACATCTAACAATGAGTGTGTGAACATAAATGTAATGTCGGTGAGAAATATGTACTCCCCCAAGCTTAGGCTTTTGGCCTAAGTTGGTTTATGGCCACGGCTGGCCTAGCGGATATCCATAGTAATAGTTGGGGTCGTACTGAGATGCAGCAGCTATCGCCTCCTGAGCTGCAGCGTGGTGATGAGCGGCCTCCGCCCTCCTCTCGTACTCATCTGCCTCCTCTGGCATTTTTCTTCCTCGAAGCTCACAAGATCAGCGTTACGCAAATATGCGTTAAATTCTTCCTTAATTCCCACTCGATCCATAAAGTTTTCCGAAGGCCATTCACAAGGACGCACTAGAGCGTCTCTTGGTGGCTCTTCATCAGCATCACGCATTGTAAGCCTGGGTCCTTGCTTCCTTGAAGAACCACCTTGGTACATTTTCCTAAGCATATTTCTTCCTCTGAAAAATTTCTAAAATTTTTAGTAACTAAACCAAACTCAACAAAATTGATAGCAACTACTCCTACAAGTGCCTAGAGCCTATATCATGCATCCAGACTACTTGGAACCACATAAATTTGACATGCAAGCTCAAGAACATGGTCACCTAGGAAGCAAAAATTTGCAATGAATATAGAACTAGAACAAAAACTAATTGGACCAATGGAGGAGTCACATACCAAGGAACAATCTCCCCAAGCAGTTTTGTGAGAGGTGCTTTGAGCAATGAGATCGAAAATGGCAGAAAAATGAGCTTGGACTCGGGTTTGAATTGGATAATTGTGTTTGTGAGAGGAAGAAGAAGTGTGTGGGTGCAGGAATAAGTGGAGGAGGGCCACCGTGGGCCCACGAGGCAGGGGGCGCGCCCTCCATCCTCGTGGCTAGGTGGATGCCCCCCCTGTTGTGTTCTCAGTGCCAAATATTCTCAAATATTTCAGAAAAAAATCATATTTAAATTTCAGGGCATTTGGAGAACTTTTATTTTTGGGGTATTTTTATATTGCACGGATAAATCAGATAACAGACGGAAAATACTTATTTTTATTTTATTTAATATAAATAACAGAAAGTAAAAGGAGGGTGCAGAGGGTTGTGCCTTCTAGTTTCATCCATGTCATGCTCATCAAAAGGAATCCACTAACAAGGTTGATCAGGTCTTGTTAACAAACTCATTCCGAATAACATGGAACCGGAGAAATTTCGAATAACACTATGTTATCTCAACGGGGATATGCACATCCCCAACAATAAGAATATCATATTTCTTCTTGACTGTAGGAAGAGGAAATTCAAAACCTCCAAATATAATCGATGGAATTTTTCCAATAGAGTTGATACTATGAACTTGAGGTTGTTTCCTCGGAAAGTGTACCGTATGCTCATTATCATTAACATGAAAAGTGACATTGCCTTTGTTGCAATCAATAACAGCCCCTGTAGTATTCAAAAAGGGTCTTCCAAGAATAATAGACATACTATCGTCCTCGGGAATATCAAGAATAACAAAGTTTGTTAAAATAGTAACGTTTGCAACTACGACAGGCACATCCTCACAAATACCGACAGGTATAGCAGTTGATTTATCATCCATTTGCAAAGATATTTCAGTAGGTGTCAACTTATTCAAATCAAGTCTACGATATAAAGAGAGAGGCATAACACTAACACCGGCTCCAAGATCACATAAAGCAGTTTTAACATAGTTTCTTTTGATGGAGCATGGGATGGTAGGTACTCCTGGATCTCCAAGTTTCTTTGGTATTCCACCCTTAAAAGTATAATTAGCAAGCATGGTGGAAATTTCAGGTTCTGGTATCTTTCTTTTACTTGTAACAATATCTTTCATGTACTTAGCATAAGGATTCATTTTAAGCATATCAGTTAATCGCATACACAAAAAGATAGGTCTAATCATTTCAGCAGAGCGCTCAAAATCCTCATCATCCTTTTTCTTGGATGGTTTGGGAGGGAAAGGCATGGGTTTCTGAACCCATGGTTCTCTTTCTTTACCATGTTTCCTAGCAACAAAGTCTTTCTTATCATAACGTTGATTCTTTGATTATGGGTTATCAAGATCAACAACAGGTTCAATTTCTATATCATTATCATTACTAGGTTGAGCATCATCATGAACATTATCATTAACATTATCACTAGTTTTTGGTTCATTACCAGATTGTGTTTTAGCATCAGAAATAGAAATATCATTTGGATTCTCAGGTGTTTCAGCAATAGGTTCACTGGAAGCATGCAAAGTCCTATCATTTTTATTTTTCTTCCTTTTAGAAGGACTAGGTGCATCTATATTATTTCTCTGAGAATCTTGCTCAATTCTCTTAGGGTGGCCTTCAGGATACAGAGGTTCCTGAGTCATTTTACCACCTCTAGTAGCCACTCTAATAGCATAATCATTATTCTTACTATCCAATTCATCGAGCAAATCATTTTGAGCCTTAAGCACTTGTTCTACTTGAGTGGTGACCATAGAAGCATGTTTACTAATAAGTTTGAATTCACCTTTGACATTAGCGATATAATCACCCAAGTGTTCAAGAATATTTGAATTGTATTTCAATTGTCTACCAAAATAAGCATTGAAGTCTTCTTGCTTAACCATAAATTTATCAAACTCATCTAAGCATGGGCTAGCAAACTTAGTAAATGGGATTTCAGCATTATCATATCTATAGAGAGAATTTACCATTACTACTTGTGTCGGGTTATCAAGACCATGTATTTCTTCAATAGGTAATGGATTAAGATCATATGTTTCTTCAACATGCGGTAAATTAAGACCGTGTATCTCTTCAATAGGAGGTAAATTCTTAACATCTTCAGCTTTAATACCTCTTTCTTTCATAGATTTCTTTGCCTCTTGCATATCTTCAGGACTGAGAAATAGAATACCCATTTTCTTCGGAGTTGGTTTAGGAATAGGCTCAGGAAGTGTCCAATTATTTTCATTTGTCAACATATTATTCAATAGAATTTCAGGTTCATTCGGTGTTCTTTCCCTGAAAACAGAACCAGCACAACTATCCAGGTAATCTCTGGAAGCATCGGTAAGTCCATTATAAAAGATATCAAGTATTTCATTTTTCTTAAGAGTATGATCAGGCAAAGCATTAAGTAACTTGAGAAGCCTCCCCCAAGCTTGTGGGAGACTCTCTTCTTCAATTTGCACAAAATTGTATATATCCCTTAAAGCAGCTTGTTTCTTATGAGCAGGGAAATATTTAGCAGAGAAGTAATAAATCATATCCTAGGGACTACGCACACAACCAGGATCCAGAGAATTAAACCATATCTTAGCATCACCCTTTAATGAGAACGGAAATATTTTAAGGATATAAAGGTAGCGAGATTTCTCATCATTAGTGAACAGGGTGGCTATATCATTTAATTTAGTAAGATGTGCCACAACAGTTTCAGATTCATAGCCATAAAAAGGATCATATTCAACCAAAGTAATTATATCAGGATCAACAGAGAATTCATAATCCTTATCAGTAACACAGATAGGTGAAGTAGCAAAAGCAGGGTCAGGTTTCATTCTAGCATTAAGAGATTGCTTCTTCCATTTAGCTAATAACCTCTTGAGCTCGTATCTATCTTTGCAAGCTAAAATAGCTAAAGCAGCTTCTTTTTCCAAAACATAACCCTCAGGAATAACAGGCGATTCATATTTATTAGAGGGGGAGTCTTCATCATCACTTTCATCAATATTATTAGTTTCAATATTTTCATTCTCTCTAACCCTAGCAAGTTGTTCATCAAGAAATTCACCAAGTGGCACAGTAGTATCAAGCATAGAAGTAGTTTCATCATAAGTATCATGCATAGCAGAAGTGGCATCATCAATAACATGCGACATATCAGAACGAATAGCAGAAGCAGGTTTAGGTGTCGCAAGCTTACTCAAAACAGAAGGTGAATCAAGTGCAGAGCTAGATGGCAGTTCCTTACCTCCCCTCGTAGTAGAGGGATAATTTTTTGTTTTTTGATCTCTCAAGTTCTTCATAATGATAAGCAGATATAAATCCCAAGTGACTCAAAGAATAGAGCTATGCTCCCCAGCAACGGCGCCAGAAAATAGTCTTGATAACCCACAAGTATAGGGGATCGCAACAGTTTTCGAGGGTAGAGTATTCAACCCAAATTTATTGATTCGACACAAGGGGAGCCAAAGAATATTCTCAAGTATTAGCAGCTGAGTTGTCAATTCAACCACACCTGGAAACTTAATATCTCCAGCAAAGTGTTTAGTAGCAAAGTAATATGGTAGTAGTGGCAGCGGTAGCAAAAGGTAATGATAGCAAAAGTAATGTTTTTGGTATTTTGTAGTGATGATAGCAATAGCAACGGAAAACTAAATAAGCCAAGAACAATATATGGAAAGCTCGTAGGAAATGCATCGGTGATAGAGAATTATGCCGGATGCGGTTCATCATGTAACAGTCATAACCTAGGGTGACACATAACTAGCTCCAATTTATCAATGTAATGTAGGCATGTATTCCGAATATAGTCATACGTGCTTATGGAAAAGAACTTGCATGACATCTTTTGTCCTACCCTCCCGTGGCAGCGGGTTCCTAGCGAAAACTAAGGGATATTAAGGCCTCCTTTTAATACAGTACCAGACCAAAGCATTAACACATAGTGAATACATGAACTCCTCAAACTACGGTCATCACCGGGAGTGGTCCTGATTATTGTCACTTCGGGCTTGCCGGATCATAACACGTAGTAGGTGACTATAGACTTGCAAGATAGGATCAAGAACTCTCATATATTGATGAAAACATAATAGGTTCAGATCTGAAATCATGGCACTCGGGCCCTAGTGACAAGCATTAAGCATAGCAGAGTCATAGCAACATCAATCTCAGAACATAGTGGATACTAGGGATCAAACCCTAACAAAACTAACTTGATTACATGATAAATCTCATCCAACCCATCACCGTCCAGCAAGCCTACGATGGAATTACTCACGCACGGCGGTGAGCATCATGAAATTAGTGATGGAGGAAGGTTGATGATGATGATGGCGACGGATTCCCCTCTCCGGAACCCTGAACAGACTCCAGATTAGCCCACCCGAGAGGTTTTAGGGCTTGGCGGCTGCTCCGTGTCGTAAAACACGATGAATCCTTCTCTCTGATTTTTTTCTCGCCGAAAGCAAATATATAGAGTTGGAGTTAAGGTCGAAGGAGCTCCAGGGGGCCTACGAGGTAGGGGGCGCGCCCTGGGGGGCAGGCGTGCCTCCCACCCTCGTGGCTAGGGTGTGGGCCCCCTGGTCTTCATCTTTTGCAAGGATCTTTTATTATTTCCAAAAAGACGTTCCGTGAAGTTTCAGGTGATTCCGAGAACTTTTGTTTCTACACATAAATAACACCATGGCAATTCTGCTGAAAACAACGTTAGTCCGGATTAGTTCCATTCAAATCATGCAAGTTAGAGTCCAAAACAAGGGAAAAAGTGTTTGGAAAAGTAGATACGATGGAAACATATCAGGCACCCCATGGACACACAAGTTGATCATTGATCTCTTAGCCGTGTGTGGTGCCCCCTCCACCATAATCCACCTCGGTCATATCATAGCGGTGCTTAGGCGAAGCCCTGTTCCGGTAGCATCATCATCACCGTCATCACGCCGTCGTGCTGACGAAGCTCTCCCTCGACACTCTGCTGGATCGTGAGTTCATGGGATGTCACCGAGCCGAACGTGTGCAGATCGTGGAGGTGCCATACTTTCGGTACTAGGATCGGTCGATCGTAAAGACGTACGACTACATCAACCGCGTTGTCATAATGCTTCCGCTTATGGTCTAGGAGGGTACGTGGACAACACTCTCCCCTGTCGTTGCTATGCATCACCATGATCTTGCGTGTGCGTAGGAATTTTTTTGAAATTACTGCGTTCCCCAACAAATGTATAATTTCAGAAGAAGCTTGCATTTAGATCCGTATAATGTGAGAGAGGTTTAGTCAATGGGTCTGCGACATTTAGATCCGTATGTATTTTGCAAATTTCTATGTCTACAATGCTCTGCATGGAGCTACTCTAGTTAATTGCTCTCACTTTCAATATGTATCCAGATATAGACTCAGATTCATCCGGATCGGTGCCAAAGCTTGCATCAACATAACTCTTTACGATAAACTCTTTATCACCTCCATAACCGAGAAACATTTCCTTAGTCCTCTTTAGGTACCTAAGGATAGTTTTGACCGATGTCCAGTGATCTACACCTGGATCACTATTGTACCCCCTTGCCAAACTCATGGCAAGACACACAACAGGTCTGGTACACAACATGGCATACTTTATAGAACCTATGACTAAGGCATAGGGAATGACTTTCATTCTCTCTATATATTTTGCCGTGGTCGGATTTTGAGTCTTACTCAACTTCACACCTTGTAACACATGCAAGAACCCTTTCTTTGACTGATCCATTTTGAACTTCTTCAAAACTTTATCAAGGTATGTGCTTTGTGAAAGTCCTATCAATCGTCTTGATCTATCTCTGTAGATCTTGTTACCCAATATATAAGCACCTTCACCGAGGTCTTTCATTGAAAAATTCTTATTCAAGTATCCTTTTATGCTATCCAAAAATTCTATATCATTTCCAATCAACAATATGTCATCCACATATATTATTAGAAATGCTACAGTGCTCCCACTCACTTTCTTGTAAATACAGGCTTCACCAAAAGTTTGTATAAAACCATATGCTTTGATGACCTCATCAAAGCTTATATTCCAACTCCGAGATGCTTGCACCAATCCATAGATGGATCGTTGGAGCTTGCACACTTTGTTAAAACCTTTAGGATCAAAAAAACCTTCTGGTTGCATCATATACAACTCTTATTTAAGAAATCCATTAAGGCATGCAGTTTTGACGTCCATTTGCCAAATTTCATAATTATGAAATGCGACAATTGCTAACATGATTCGAACTGACTTAAGCATCGCTACGCTTAGAAGGTCTCATCAAAGTCAACCCCTTAAACTTGTCACAAACCTTTTGCGACAAGTCGAGCTTTGTAGATGGTGACATTACCATCGGCGTATGTCTTCTTCTTGAAGATCCATTTATTCTCAATGGCTTGCCGATCATCGGGCAAGTCCACAAAAGTCCATACTTTGTTCTCATACATGGATCCTATCTCAGATTTCATGGCCACAAGCCATCTATCGGAATCTGGGCTCATCATAGCTTCTTCATAGTTCGTAGGTTCGCCATGGTCTAGTAACATGACTTTCAGGACAGGATTACCGTAACACTCTGGTGTGGAATGTGGTCTGTTCGAACTACGAGGTACAGTAGTAACTTGATCTGAAGTTTCATGATCAGCATCATTAGCTTCCTCTCTAGTTGGTGTAGGCATCATGAGAACGGATTTCTCTGATGTGCTACTTTCCAATTTGAGAGAAGGTACAATTACCTCATCAAGTTCTACTTTCCTCCCACTCACTTCTTTCGAGAGAAACTCCTTCTCTAGAAATGTTCCATTCTTGGCAAAAAATATCTTGCCTTCGGATCTAGGGTAGAAGGTGTACCCAATTGTTTCCTTAGGGTATCCTATGAAGACGCACTTCTCCGATTTGGGCTCGAGCTTATACGGCTAAAGCCTTTTGACATAAGTGTCGCAACCCCAAACTTTAAGAAACAACAGCTTAGGTTTCTTGCCAAACAATAGTTCATATGGTGTCGTCTCAACGGATTTAGATGGTGCCCTATTTAACATGAATGTGGCTGTTTGTAACATCCCAAAATTCTAAATTTTGGAATGTTATAATAAATAGATAGATTTGATTGATTGTTTGATTGATTGTCTGAAAGTGAGTGAATTCAAAACTTTTTGAAAGTTAAATGAGAGGGAATAAAAGGACTTTCCCAAACTTTCATATTTTCTTTCTGATCTCCATGAATTCAAATTATTTTCAAATACAAAACCCTTGAGCGAAGATGATATGACTTCTTCCATTTAAATTAAATGAAAGGGTATTTGAAAATAATTGAATTTTATTTGGAAATATTTCAATTCATAAACTTCATGCAGCTCAATGATTTTCATGAGAGAAGATAAAATGACTTCTTCAAATTATATGAAATATGAGTTGGGAGTTTCAAAGAATTAAATTCAAAGTTCTTTTGAATTTATTTTCAATTTGGAGTTATTTGAGTTCTATTCAAATTATTTTCTCCAAAAATAAAATATATGGAAATTAGGGTAACATGATTCCCTACAACAGAAAATTGGAGAGAAATAAATTTGAAATTATTTTGATATTTTTAAAATGATTTTTATTGGATTTTATTAGACCAGTAGCACTGTTTGAATTATCTGAATTTGTGTGAATTTTATTTAATGCTAGGAAAATGTTTATTTTGTAGAAAATCGTATTCTGAAAATTTTGATATATAATATGCCTATACAAAAGTTTAATTTTTATTTTCGTTTTTTTGTTTATCGCATTCTGTTTAAAAAAACTGCGCGCGCGCTTGAAACTAATTGTCGTCCACGTGCACAATATAGTAGCTTCTATCGCCCCATTGTTTTTTTCTCCCTTTAATGGGGCAGGCCCAGTTAGCCTTTTTATTTTATTATTATTTATTTAAGGCCGAATTTTGTAAAAAAAAAAAACCGCAGCCACGGCGTGCGCGCCGGCCTTTAGGCCCATGCGATGCGAGCGTCTCTTTTCATCTGTGTTTTGTATATTTTCGTCTATATTTAGTCCCACATTGCCTAGCCTTTGACCCCTAAGCCTCTTTTCCACCAATAAATATAGACCCATAGAGCCTTCAAAAATCATCCGATTCGGGTTAAATCAATATTTTGGTTTGACTGGATTTATTTAAGAAAAATATATTTTTTCTCTCCGGCGCGACTTCTGGAAGTTGTCTCCTCTCTCCAAAGTTGTCTTTTCTCTGCCTTATAAAGGTATCTCTCTTTGTTTTTTTCTTTTTTTTTCTTCTTATACTTTCGTAGTTTATTATTATTTTTAGACTAATACGATAAAATAATTAGATTATCAATTAGTCTACGTATTTATACATTAGACCCTAGCGCGTATCTATTTTTTTCTTCCGTAAAACAGCTTGACCCTGATTTTTCAAATAGCCATAACTTTTTACTCGTTTGTCCAAATCCAACGAAACCAACGCCCACTTCTTCATTATGATCCCCTCTATCCAGTAATCCAATCCAAACATGTTTTTGAAATTTTGAAATTTCGAATTTTGTTCAGATTTATATTCAAACTTCTTTTGAACATAACTTGAGTTTCGTAACTCCGATTTAGTTGATTCTTTTTGCAAATCGAAGCTCTTGACCTAAACATTCTGATAAGGCCCAATTCACATAATTTTGGTACTGTTAGAAATTGTTTTATGTTGCAAGAGCTATTTTCTTGGTTTTGATGTTTTCTGAATCAACTTCATCGATCTTTCTGGTCTTTTGAGTGTTTGCTTATGTGTGGTTACTATTGCTTGATTACAATAGATTGACCGGAGTGTGACGAGTAGAACTATCAAGAGTTTTGAGTGCCAATCATCTTCATCAACATTGTAGGCAAGTTCACACTTTGATCATACTTTTTCTACAACCCAGTTTTATTGCATTAGATCAATCCTCAAACATTGCATGATTAGGATCTAATTAAATTGTGGGATGGGAAGTAGATGAGGTAGTACCTATTACCTGTTTATTATCAAACCCTTGGGAGTTACTATTACGTTATGCTTATACTGCTATGCTATGCTCATAGACGTGGATTGGGTTTGAGATTATTTCATGACAGATATGAGATTGTTAATTAATGGTTTACTTAAGGTGGCAACTTAAACACACATCTGGGTGGATTGAGGCACCCGGGTATTCCAGGACTTGCCTGTCTAGGCACCTGGGTATTCCAGGACTTGCCTGTTTTTCTTTTGGACCGCCACCCAGGCTCAAAGGGATCATGAGATTATTCATACTAGAAACTTCCGTGTGCAGCCACAAGCTATTATGGGCTCTAGCATAGTTGATTAAGTCGTGCGAACTCTTACAGGGTAGACTAGCAGATGTAGGGGAAAGTAGGTGTAAGGTCTATCCATCGTAAGGTGCTAGCGCTTCTGAAAGACTATGTCTCGGTCATCCGTCTTCTCAAACACCATGTAGTGCGAGAAACCAAACGGAGGCGATCGAGTCTTGTGGGGAAAAGTGCGCAAACCTCTGCAGAGTGTATAAACTAATCATGGTTAGCCGTGTCCCCGGTTATGGACATCATGAGTATCTTGTACTTGGATTATCATGTGAATCTCATCATATTACTTTAAATTAAGTTGTTGGGTTTAATGATGTTACTTAATTGGGATTGAGAATGTTGTCAACCATTCTCAATGTTCAACAACCACCATGATAGTTAAATAAATTATATTTCTTTACAGTAGGGAAAAATTGGCTTTTCGCAAAAACTATAACTATAGAGCTTTTCCACCAGCCAAATATGCATGTAGTGAAAGCCTTTGTTCATCATTCTCTATGGTGTGAATTTGCCAGTACATTCAATGTACTGACCCGTTTCGGGCCAACCTTGTTGCTTCCGCTATATGGATTGAGGTAATAGTATTTACGTTACTTTATACATGTGATTTACCTCTGTTATAAATCCTTCGAGTACTGTGTGTGTCAGCATACCGATCCAGGGATGACACTTAAGCACAGAGACTTGATCCATTCGGGTCAGGTCGCTACAAGATGGTATCAGAGCACATGTTGACTGTAGGACGTGACCCTAGAAACTGGCAAGCCCATAGCAAAGATTTTTCTCTACAACTTTCCCTTTCAAAAAGATCTTTTACCTCTCTTCTCTTCTGAGCTTATTCAAAAAATTCCTTTAGTGAGACATACCCTTTTCCCTTTTGACCACACGAAGATTCGACTGATTGAGACCACTGCAAGAAGTACAAGATATCGGACAACTAGACCATCTGAATGAAGAGTAATTTTTCGTGCATCTGAATAATGGAACTACAGACGGTTGAAGACCGAAGACTAGAGATTTTGAAGGCCTGAAGAATTCCCTATTTGTATGACCTAGGAGGCTACCCTTATGGAACTTGGCAGACTATGGAAGTGTCAAATACCGAGATCAGGTGTATCGGAGAAAGACTGAAACAGGAGTATGAGAACTCAAAGTTTTGTCAAAGAAAACCCTAAGGCAGGAGAATATTCAACTGTGGAGATAGCTCATGGAAATGACAAGAACAGAAACACGGTTATCCGTGATGTCATCACCCGCTTAATGCTATTGTCACGTGCTGAGTTAAGGATGCATTCTTCAGAAATGGATTTGATGGAAGAAGGCTGATGGAGCACCTATTAGTATAAGATGAAGTTTTAACCTTAGCCGGTGTATCACCAGGATCTGGAGTAGTACATCAAGAAGTTTAAAATGGAGCTCCAGGAAGTCGTATTAGACAAGGAAGTATTTCATGAGGAACTCAGGATCCTGAAGATGAGAGTAGCCAAGCTGGAGGAGCTACAACCTCGAGATACCGGAGATTGTCAGGAACTGAAGGACAGTATGACCATGGTTCATGTGAAGGATGTTGAAACCAGAAGTTTGAAATGCAACTCCGGAATATTAAAGGATGTCATGAGATTTCACGTCAACAGATTGATCTGGCAAAAGAACTTGAGAAAGACAAGCATGATCGAAACAAGCCATTGGAGCATGAACAAGGCTTGAAGAGTTTGGAGACGTTGAAGATTTATTGACCTTAGAAGACCAAACCCCTGTTATATACCTACGTTAGATGCGACGATTGTGAGCTGTCATTTGTTTGATGTTTTCGACAGCCACAAAAATCTGTCTTTTCAAAACTTTTGTTTGTATTGTGTGCATCCCTCTCTATCTCTCTTATCTCACCCCAAACCCATGGACCCAATAGAGGATGAATGGAGATGAGCTTGTATTTTCTGGACCGATGAGTCAGTTTGGGAGACAGACCGATGGATTCAGAACATGGAGGATCACATGGAGAATAACCCTATAGTTGGAAATGATATGACCCAGCATGCTCTTCAGTGCTTTGAAAGAGGTGCTGCTACTTGGTGGAGGATGTACCAAACCATGAATGGATGGCAAGGAGTAACCACTTGGAAAGAATTTAAGTTGACTCTGCAAAGATCTCAATTTGTGTCCCAGAAGTTGAAACCTTATGGAAAGGATATGAAGAAACATTGTGCATGCAAGATTTGTGGAGAAATCGGACACACCCATAAAGAACACAAGGATGAGTGCCCTAATTGTGAAGGAAGTCACCTAGTTGAAGAATGCCCAACTAGGAAGATTACTTGTTTCTTGTGTGAAGGGACTATCCACTATCTTGCTCAGTGTCACATTTACCCCATGGTACAACAAACCATCCAGCAGAAGAAAGAAGTAATGAAAAGAGCCCTCATGGAAATTTTAGAAGAAACTATGATGAAGGAAGAGTTGGAGGACACATCTCCCAAAATTGTTTGAATGGGGATCTAGTAGAATTCCCGACAGATGAAGTAGAATATGACCCACAGGAAATAGAAGCCATGATTGGCATGGTAAGGTCCAGGAAGAGAAGCAGATTGGATTCCAGGAAGGACCTGAGTCATATCACCTGTTACAAGTGCAAGGAGTCAGGGCACTACCTCAGGAAACCTTGATACTTGTCAGAAGTAATGTGTTTTAGTTGTAAAGGAGCAGGGCACTTTGCTAGAGAATGCCCCAAGGAGAAGGAAACTTGTGCTAGAATAGTTGGAGTTTGGCAACGAAAGAAATGAGTAGTAAGAAGTGAGAACATTTTTTTTATATTGAGGTGTTGAGTAGAAGTGAGAACATTTTTCTTTTATATTGAGGTGTTGAGTTGAGACATGTAATGGAGAAGCGAGAGATTGTAAACATTTGAGAATGAATAAAGTAGCATCATTGGTACTGATATGGATTTTATGAGTTGATACTCTATGAAGAAGGATTTTGACCATTTTTGAGGATAAAAGAAATATGGTCTATGGAAGATTTGTGCATTTTAAGGGTGGTAGTACCCTGTAATGGATTTCGGACAAAATGAATACGAGTTCTGTCTCGATATGAGTGATGCCCCAAGAGTATGTGGGATGAAGTTGGAGACCGACAGTTGTTTGGACCAAAGGTGATCAAAGGAGTCGGAAGAGAATGTTAAGTTGATTCGAGATAGACTGAAAGTAGCTCAGTCCAGGTAGAAGAGTTATGCAGACTTAAAAACTCAAGGAGGTAGTCTATGAAATTGGAGACAGAGCATGTCTTCATGTGTTCCCTCTGCGAGGAGTTAAACGAATTAGAGTTAAGGTAAAGTTAGCCCCGAGATTTGTAGGACCATACCGAGTTTTGGAGCGTATGAGAGAAGTGGCCTACAAGTTGGAGTTACCCAAAGGACTGTCAGGAGTTCAAGATGTGTTTCACGGTTCCCAGTTGAAGAAGTGCCATGCAGAGATGGCCAATATTCCCCTCTAAGGACGCTTGACCCTGGAAAGGATAAGGATGTTCCACGAAGTGGAATATGGACTTCATAAGTATAAGTTTTTATCTCGATATGAGGGATATCCCACGAGGATGAAGGGATAAATTACTATTGGATATAAAGGAGGTATGATGTCGGAAATATTGATCAATGGAAATTCCATGATGAGTTTGAGTAATCACGTTTTAGTTTGGTGCCAATAGAAGGAAGGAAGACAGTACAATTGGATGGATTTAAGAATACTAGGAAGTTGGAACAATGATCAGTTGCCCGATGATAAGTTCAAGGACTACAAGTGATGAGATGGGCCATAACCCACAGGCCCCAGGACCTGCTAAGAAGCAAGCACATTCTTGCTGAAGGAAAAACCCTGGAAGTGGATATACCTTTGTCGACAGAAGATTTTATAGGAGTTTACGCAAAACCTGAGAGTGGTGAAGGAACGATAGATGTTTGTCTGGCTTGCAGAATCAATGGATTATTCCAAACTTGGTTCGTCGACGAGAGAAATTCTGAAATGCTTGTGAGGATGACCGAGTGTTACAATGCGAGATTTGCTAAACCGTATACAAGGTAATGATTTGGGTGCGGGATGGATTGATCACCATACCGACTTACTCTTATTATTCGCCTTGCTATATGGGATGGTAAATCTGAGTGACTTACCTATAGTAGAGAGACGACGATCAAAACCCTGTTTAAACCTTAGAATGGTATAGGTATTTTTCCCTTGTACAAGGCAGCTTTGCCAACCGTAGGTTATACGGTGAGGATCACCCAGACCCATTTCCTGCAGGAGAAACCATAAATTGTTGACCACCATGAGATATCGATAGTTGTTTAGTTTTGGCACCAGACCTGTCAGCTAAGAAGACCCAATCTCGGAATAACCTTACCAAGAGGAAAGGACAGAAGAATTGAGGAAAAGGTTATGCCACTACTGGAAGAGCCCGGATAAGGAATTATCCTGAAGATCTAAGAAGACCGACACTGTCAAGAATAAGGATGGAGTATATGAGTTTTGATAGAACCGTAACCATGCTTCTAAGGGTGGTAGCACCCCAGACCCCCTGTGATGATCGATGGATTTGAGGAGACCCCCAAACCCTAAACTTTTCTTGCTAGCCTCTCCAAATCTCGAGGACGAGATTCATTTTAAGGGTGGTAGGTTTGTAACATCCCAAAATTCTAAATTTTGGAATGTTATAATAAATAGATAGATTGGATGGATTGTTTGATTGATTGACTGAAAGTGAGTGAATTTGAAACTTTTGAAAGTTAAATGAGAGGGAATAAAAGGACTTTCCCAAACTTTCATTTTTGGCATTTTATGATCTCCATGAATTCAAATTCTTTTCACCACAAAATCCTAGAGAGAAGATGACATGACTTCTTCCATTTATTTAAATGACAAGGGTTGTTGAAAATATTTCCAATTCTGAAAATTTATGCAACTCAATGATTTTCATGAGAGAAGATAAAATGACTTCTTCAAATTATATGAAATATGAGTTGGGAGTTTCAAAGAATTAAATTCAAAGTTCTTTTGAATTTATTTTCAATTTGGAGTTATTTGAGTTTTACTCAAATTATTTTTTTCTCCAAAAATAAACTATATGGAAATTAGGGTAACATGATTCCTTACATTAGAAAATTGGAGAAAAATTAATTTGAAATCATTTTGGTATTTTAAAAATGATTTTTGTTGGATTTTAATAGACGAGTAGCACTCTTTGTTTTATCTGAGTTTGTGTGAATTTTATTTAATGCTAGAAAAATGTTCATGTCGTAGAAAATCTTTTTCTGAAAATTTTGATATATTATATGCCTATATAATATTTTGATTTCTTTTTGTTTTTGTTATTTTTGTTGTCTGTGAAAAATGTTTTAAAAAACTCTTCGAACAGTGCTAGGCCGAAGCCCAGCACTGCTCTCTCTCTCTCCCTGCGCCAGGCCAGCCGGCCCAGCCCAGCAGCAGCCCAGCGCGCCGTCTCTCTCCCCGAGCAGGAGACCGGCCGGCGTACGCCGCCGCCGCCGTCGTGGCCGAGGAGGACTCCTCCTCCTACCCCTTCCCCAAGTCGGTGCCGCGCCTCCCCTCCGCCCTTAAATACCGGAGCCCCGGGCCCCGTTTCCCTTCTCTTCCCCGCCGCCGCAGATCCGCAAGCCGCATCGCGCCGCCTCGCCAGACTTCGCCGCCGCCGCTGCTGCTTCCCCGCTGCTGCTGCCGGCTTGCCGTTCCGCCTCGCCTCGCCGCTAGCCCGCACCGCCGCCACCGCTGCTGCCAGCTGCCGCGCCACCGCTCGCTGCCGCCGGAGCCCGCCGCTGCCGCTCGATCCGGCGTCGCCGCCGATCTGCTAACCGCCGCCGGTGGTCTTTTTGACGAAAACCGCCCGAACCGGTAATTAACCGCCCGGTCCGGTTTATTTTATTTTTGGTTTTCTCTGGTTTTCTTCTAAAGCCGGTTCTATTTAATAGTTAGGTTAATTAATGGACGTTCGCTAGTTTAGGATTTGTAGTGAACAGTTTTCGTATTATAGGCTTCTGCAACGAACGTTCGCCTTTTAGTTTTTTCTTTTTCTGTAATTTCGGCCAGGGACCTAGATGTGAATACTTTCTTCACAGATTAGTCCCTGAACTTCAAACGATCATTACTTTTTACTCGTTAGTCCAAATTCAACGAAACCAACGCCCACTTCTTCGTTATGATCCCCTCTATCCAGTAATCCAACTCAAACATGTTTTTGAAAATTTTAAAATTTGAATTAGAGCAGATTTGAATTCAAACTTCGTTTGATCATAACTTGAGATTCGTAGCTCCGTTTGGGTTGATTCTTTTTGCAAATCGAAGCTCTTGACCTAAACATTCTAATAAGGCCAAATTCAAATAATTTTGGTACTGTTAGAAATAGTTTTATGTTGCAAGAGCTATTTGCTTGGTTTTGATGTTTCCGAATTGTCTTCTTCGATCTTTCTGATCTTTTGAGTGATTGCTTATGTGTGGTTACTATTGCTTGCTTAGGATAGATTGACCGGAGTGTGACGAGTAGATCTATCAAGAGTTTTGAGTGCAAATCATCTTCATCAACATTGCAGGCAAGTTCACACTTTGATCATACCTTTTCTACTACCCAGTTTTATTGCATTAGATCAATCCTCACACATTGCATGATTAGGATCTAATTAAATTGTGGGATGGGAAGTAGATGAGGTAGTACCTATTACCTGTTTATTATCAAACCTTTGGGAGTTACTTCTACGTTTGCTTATTATGCCATGCTATGCTAGTAGACGTGGATTGGGTGAGTGAAATCCATGACAGATGTGAGATTGATAATTAATGGTTTATCTAAGGTGGCAACTTAAACACACATCTGGGTGGATTGAGGCACCTGGGGTTTCCAGGACTTGCCTGTTTTTCTTTTGGACCGCCACCCAGGCTCAAAGGGATCATGAGATTATTCATACTAGAAACTTCCGTGTGCAGCCACAAGCCATTATGGGCTCTGGCATAGTTGACTAAGTTGTGCGAACTCTTACAGTGGTAGACTAGCAGATGTAGGGGATGTAGGTGGTACGGTCTACCCGATCGTAAGGTGCTAGCGCTTCTGAAAGACTATGTCTCGGTCATCCGTCTTCTCAAACACCCTGTAGTGCGAGAAACCAAACGGAGGCGATCGAGTCTTGTGGGGAAAAGTGCGCAAACCTCTGCAGAGTGTATAAACTAATCATGATTAGCCGTGTCCCCGGTTATGGACATCTTGAGTATCTAGTTCTTGGATTATCCTGCTGATCTCGTCACGTTACTTTAAATGAATATTGTTGGGTCTTAATGATGATGCTTAATTGGGATTGAAAATGCTGTCAACCATTCTCAATGTTCAACAACCACCATGATAGTTAATTAAAATGTATTCCTTTGCAGTAGGGAAAAATTGGCTTTACGCAAAAACCTTATAACCATAGAGCTTTTCCACCAGCCAAATATGCATGTAGTGATAGTCTTTATTCATCATTCTCTATGGTGTGAATTTGCCAGTACATTCAATGTACTGACCCGTTTCGGGCTGCAACGTCTCATGTTGCAGGAATATCTGACGACGAGTAAGTGATTCGTTAGGGTTACGATTTCTACACTGAACTTTGCCGTGGGTGTTGATGGGAATCCACAACCTTGTTGCTTCCGCTATATGGATTGAGGTAATAGTATTTACGTTACTTTATACATGTGATTTACCTCTGTTATAAATCCTTCGAGTACTGTGTGTGTCAGCATACCGATCCAGGGATGACACTTAAGCACAGAGACTTGATCCATTCGGGTCAGGTCGCTACAAGATGGTATCAGAGCACATGTTGACTGTAGGACGTGACCCTAGAAACTGGCAAGCCCATAGCAAAGACTTTTCTCTACAACTTTCCCTTTCAAAAAGATCTTT